>NW_027202965.1:0-123846 GCF_024711535.1 Dipodomys merriami
TTCCTCTCTTGTTAACATCAGTAGCGTTTTTACAATTCTTCTTTATATGTCCCATTTGACCACATCCAAAACATTTTAGATTAGCGTGTTTGGTTTGTAAAGCATGCAAGGTAGTGGGCATAGTTTCAGCACAAACAACTGCATAAGCCGGGATTCAGATGTAATGTCTTTACACGCCCTTAAATATGTATTTACATCCCCAGATTCTTTAATAGGCAATAGGGCTTATCTACAGTCCTCATTAACATTCTCACAAGCCAACATGCCCAGTACTTGTTGCTGTGCAGCCTCTCCCACAACAGTAAGTTCCAAGGTCAGTTTCAATCATGATAAAAATTCAACATAGGGTTTATTAAGTTTTTGAATTACTTTTGTCCAGGAGCCATAATGCTCTCCTACCAGCCGAATCCTCTCCCATGCCTCAATACCTATGTCTCGCAACTACTCATGGATCTCTTCAGGAGAGTTCACTTGCATATTAGCAACTGCATATTTTTCTGTTCTACTCAACATGGGAAAGGTTATGACCTATAGGCGCGGATTATTGCTCTGTGCATTTTGTCTAGTCCTTTCTGTACATAACTCAGTAAACCACATTTGCCATTGTAGGTATTCAGGATCCTTAATTAGGCTCTACAAAGCAACTTCCAATCCTCGAGAGCAAAATTATTGTAATGTCGGGCAAGCCCATTAAACAATTCCTTACCATAATGAGACTGAGGACCATACAACGTCACTGCCTTCTTAAGTTTACCAATATCATTGACAACAACACCTTCATATTTGACTGGTTGAGCTAAATCATTCATAGGGGCTGGTCAAATTACAGGGTAAGAAAAAAATATGCATTTCATCATCAAACTCACTGTCTAAGCCTTCTGTTTTGTGAGGGAGTGACACGGTAAAAATTGCTTCGGCAAGCAGAGGAGCAGAAGGCTGTTTTACTTTCACTTTCTCAGATTCTCTTTCACTCTGCTAATTTCTAACTCCATATGTTGTAATCTTGATAAAATCAATTCCATTTGCTCAGACATTCTATTTACGCTTTCAGATTGTTCTTTTTCAGGCTTCTTTACCTCTTGTTTTTTCTGTTAATTGTGATGCATCCTTATCTATTACGTCCTTAACCTCAGAGTCCAATTGTAAATCTACAATAGAAGGGGTGGCCTCTTTTCTCATTTAAAGCTTTAAAAAGAGTATGTAAAATAGCCCAAATGGACCAAAATCTAACGGGAATCCTTTCCCCTTCTCGAACAGCTCTTTCTACATTATATTTTACTCATTTCCAATTATCAACATCTAATGTCCCTTCAACGGGGAACCAAGGATTCCATTCCCTAACTACATTAATACACATTTCTATGTCAAAAGAAGAAATAGTTATACCATAAGCAGCAAGTAAATGTTTTAGCATATGTAAGTACGGAGTACACTTAACTTGTCCCATCACCCTGTAATTAAAAAAGTACTTACCTGTATATACCTTCCTGAATTCAACACTTCAGGGTCCCTGTTTGGGTGCCAGTTGGCAACGTCTAAGGCATTGGGGTCCCTGGGTAAGGGTCACAAAATCACCAGGATACAGGGGATACAGAGTGCAAACAGCAATTGCCACTGCATGCTGTGCTTTATTGCTAGTGGGTATTTAAAGACAAGCAAGTATTATATTTGCCAAGATTTAGTCAGGAAATATTCACACAAAGAATTTCAACAGATACAATTTTGCTTAAACTATGAGACAATGTCTTTGTATATTTTTATCTAAACTCTTTTAGAGCAAGTTCAAACCACTTCCCTGTACTCAGGAAAATGCTTGACTAGCTGTTCCTCTATGCTTATGTAAGCAGAAGAGCTACTTCCTCAGCTCCCAGGAATCTGACAGGAGCTTTGAGATAGGGAGAGAGAACATATTCCCTCTCTAACTTGGCATGCCAAGAGCTTTCCACATACACAAATACAGTCCTCAGATAATCCTGAGGCCGGAGCCTGCATCATTCTGCCCCTCCAACATAGACCATGAGGTTTCACACAGATTGTCTCACCAACTCTTCTATTGATTTAAGCAAAACAAAGCAAAGCAAAGCATACAAAATAGACTTTATGGTTAATTAAGCTGCTATTAAAGATTCTAGGCAGAACTATACTGTTAAATGATGAGTTAGTAAATATGGTTTGTAGATACTTATCTCACATGTGTCACAAAAATAACCATGGATTCATAACTAGAAACTCTGAAGTGTACAGTATATTAATTAGGTGAGTTTCATTCGGTACCCAATGAAGAGAACACCACACGGTATTCATTCAGGTAAAGTAGTTTATTTACTGAACTGCTGCCAGTGCCATATATGGTGGAAAGCCATGTGAAAAAATGGGGGACCCAACCTGGGAGAAGTATGTATCTATGTAAAGGACCAGATGAGGTGTGGCAGTTTGAGGGAAACTCTGGCGACACTGGATCTGGATGTGACTTCAAGTTCTGGAACTCACCTCTGGTCAGATGGAAAGTGTGAACAGAGGCTGACCAGGTTGTGACTTAACAGGATGGGGAGGTGGCTAACTCCAGGTGTGCCAGATACTAGGCAACAAATGAAGGGTTGAAACTTAGCCAAGAAGTGTGAAGGTGTCTGAATAGGGTCTGCATGGCCTGGGGCAGACCTAACACCAAATACAGGTAGTACCTCTGACATATGACTCCTGACTCCAAACAATTCATTCTCAATCATTTTCTTTCTTTCTTTCTTTCTCTTTTCTTTCTTTCTTTCTTTCTTTCTTTCTTTCTTTCTTTCTTCTTTCTTTCTTTCTTTCTTTCCTTCTTTCCTTCTTTCCTTCTTTCCTTCTTTCTTTCTTTCCTTCTTTCCTTCTTTCCTTCTTTCCTTCTTTCCTTCATTCCTTCTTTCTTTCTTTCTTCTTTCTTCTCTTTCCTTCTTTTCTTTCTTTCTTTCTTTCTTTCTTTCTTTCTTTCTTTCTTTCTTCCTTCCTTCCTTCCTTCCTTCCTTCCTTCCTTTCTTTTCTCCCTTCCCCTCTCTCCCTTTTATTTTTTTGGTCGGTCATGGGGTTTGAACTCTGGGCTTGGGCACTGTCCCTCAGCTCTTGAGCTCAAGGTGAGCGCTCTACTGCTTGAGCCACAGCGCCACTTCTGGTTTTTGCGTGGTTTATTGGAGATAAGGGTTTCACGGACTTTCCTGCCAGGCTGGCTTTGAATCACAATCCTCAGATCTCAGTCTTCTGAGTAGCTAGGACTATAGGTGTGAGCCACCAGTGCCCAGCTCTCTCTCTCTATCTCTCCCCTCTTTCACTCACCCTCCCTCTCTTCCCTACTTCAGTATTCTCAACTCTCAAATAATGAACACTTGCTGAGTTGAACTCACAGGCTGGGAGAGCAGCTTAATTGGCATATGTGAAATTTATTTAATGTTTCCTTACACCTCTACCACAGGTCACTGGAATCAAATAATGAACACTCAGCAGCATAGCATCTTAAGCCATTTGGAGGAGGAAAGCAAGCATGCTCACTGCATTCTGTGAGGTCGACCCTAGGAAGGTGGGGCAGACTCCTCCCTCATCTTGCTAAAACTCAGCCCAGTTTCTGCATCAGTAGAGGTTACTGCCTACAAGTGTCCCAGTTACCCAAGTGACACAAGTACTAGGCAGAGGCTTAGCCTCTTGTGGTTCTGAGATTAATGGCATGATTCAACATGATCCACTAGTTTGTTGTGATTGGGACTTCTAAAATTTTTGGTTAGACTATGTTCAAATTGTGATCTATTTATTTCTGATTGCTAACCATGATTATAGATGTGAACCAGCACATCAGACCAGTCAAAGTTCTTTATCCCACATGGAAGACGTGAAGTTTATTTTACCAAATGACATACAAGTTGACAGACATAAAAGTAAGTCCTTAATTCTGGTCAAGATGTGTTATTAATGTGAAACAAAATTACTTAGCAAAATATCTGACTACTGTGATTATACTTTCAAACTTACCCTAAACTTTAATATCAAATCACCTATATTAGCCAATGATTCGCTCAAATTACCTGTAATCATTTATGTCTGTCCTATCTTCTAGAAGTATGGAGAACTGGAGCTCACACAATTAACTAAAGTGGTAGAATTTGAGAGGATCACAGTTCTAAATCAGTCTAGGAAGGAAAGTATCAGCCATATCAACCTACTAGGTGGGTATATTGGAATGCAATCATGATCCCTGTTTTTTGGGCTTGGTGTAAAAATTGCTACTCTATGAGTAAAGTAAATTAAACAAGAAAGGATTGGTGGAGTGACTCCAGTGGTGGAATACTTGTCTGGCAAACACAACATCAAAACTCAAATCAACTTACTAAAGATAAAATAAGAAAAGGAAAAAAAGAACAACTCATACTGAGCATGTGTTCAATGTAAAGATTTACACTACATTATTGTAGTTATTAATACCATCATTTCTAGGAGCACACACATTTTGTGTGAAGACTAAATGAAAAAAATGACACCCTATATATAAAGCTTTGGTAAAACACGAGTCTAACTCACAATGGTGAACACTTAAGATTGCATGTGCAGTGGTGTTGAAGGGATGTTAAGGTTTATGGAAGTCCATGAACTTGACATGATGAAATTACCTAACCATACATAACCATACAATTAACTGGACAGATACAGTTGATATATATATTACACACACATGTATGTATATATTAAGTGACATATAAATAAAATGAAAAATTTATAAGGAATAGAGCTAGATGCCATGTCTGACTCAAGCAGAAAAGGTCAGATAAGTTGGTGTTAGGGAAATGAACTCTAAGGTATGTATTCAAAAATTTTACTTTCATTCCATTTTTTCTAGTACATTTATAAGTTTAATTCTTTGTTGCTTTTTATGTCCCTCCCCCATGATATAATCCCTGCTTTCACTATATTTTATGTTGTTATAATTTATGGAGGGGAAGGGAAAGAAAATCATTTAAATAGGGATTACAGGTGGACCCATTGCAACAATGAGACATACAAGTCCTATGTCTAAAATGAACTTTACAACTTTGTTAGCGGGAGGTGGAGGGTCGGGTAGGCTGATGGGGAGAGGATGGGATGGGAAGGGGAATAAAAGGAGGAGGCTACAATGCTTGATAAGATATGTACTCATTATCTTGCCCATGTAATTTTAACCCCTCTGTACAGTATTTTCACTATAAAAAATATGAAGAAAAAGAATCAGCTGCTGTGGACTAAAAGTTTGCGATAATCCTTCTAAATTAATGACTGCACATGTTGTTACATGTCTACCATCCCAACTCCAGAGGACCAGGGCTGGTGAAGGATACCTGTCACAGATAGGAAGACCTCGAATATCCCAGCAAGAGCTTATATTGAGGCTCTGTTTCAGAAATTCCCAAGACAGAAAGGTGGCTCCTCAGAGCCAGGGAGAGGACACAAGTCGTGGGTCATGGGGCCCTCAGAGGGGTGTCTGACCCGGGGTAGGGGTGGTTTGGGGGCAGCCACTCACCTGTGCTGCTGGGAGAATTTGCTTTAGGATGCTCCAGGTCGAGCGAGCAGTGATGGCAGTGGCATTGCAGACACATGGCCTCAGAGCAAAGAACCTGGGCCAGGGAGCAGGTTGGGGCTCTATGCGGCCTGGCAGGGTGCCATTGCCTGATGTTTGAAATTCCGCACCTTGGGAAGGAGGGAAAGAAGCCAGGGTGAGGGCAGGCATCTCAATTTCCTTCTATATTCCAAAGTTGCCTGGAGTCTCTTCCTCACCACTCAGCCATCTCTACCTTCCTTAATTGCTGGTAGTGGTGTAAACTAACAGAAGGAATCCTGGTGCTACAAGGCAGCATGGAATATGGGCGTGACCACCATTCTTGTATTTCATTGGTCAGAAAGAACTATGAAAGAATGGGGGTGTGGCCAGAATCCTGTGATGCAAGCAGCATGGGCACAGTCAAGAAATAGCAGCTCCCCCAGCCCTTTTCTCAGGGAACAATGTCCAATTCAGTTGGATACAAGAGGGTGACCTCATTTAGCTGGATGGTTTCACAGATTGTTGTGTATGTCTGTTTGTTCCCATTCCCAGTCCTTGTATTCAGGATATGTGCACAGTCTGTGAGCTGCTTTTGATCAAGGCTGGCCTTCCACACTAGAGCCACAGTGATTCTGGCTTTGTTGGCACTGAAGTTGGACTTCTTGCCTAGGGTGTCTTCGACTATGATCCTCCCATCACAGCCTTGTAAGTATCAAGGAGGACTGCTGAGAGCCACTGGTGCCTGCCTAATCATTGGTCTTGTTGATGTTCTTGGACAGACTGGTGAGTTCCCTATCCTCGGGTTTAAGTGGTGGGAGCTGTAGCCCACAGTTGGAATCTTCGTCCTGCCACCTCCAAATGGAAGGAGATCCTAAGCAACTTATTCCTGTCCATACGATTACCAATGGAATATGATGAATGTCATGATTGAAAGAGCAGTGCTTGAATGATTCTAGAATAAAATTATACACAATTATGTTATAGTACACTGATCGATGTTAGTTAATATTTTATGAGACATTTAAACAATCACATTAATAAAATGGAGGAATAATGAAATACCTTAGAATTACTATGCTATTACATACTATAAAGGTGCCATTTTTCTGCCAAGACTGAGACTGGAACTGGTCTTGTTAACTCTGTTGCACTGTGTGGGAAGGGGAAACTGGACTCCTAGAAGTCAAGAAATTCATGTCTATTCTTTAGGCCTGAAATAGATCCCCACCACTAGAAAACATCTTATTCATGTACAATTTACATATATGATTTATATTTATATACATATGTTGACTCCATATTGCATTCAGTGCAGTTATTTTATTTTTTGTTTTATTCATGTATTGACCATTTATTTTGACTATTATGCACATAAAACATTGATTACATTGATTACATAAGATAGAGGTCTGCATATGTATTCCACTTCATACCTGACACCCAGGACTTTCACAGAAAAGGAAAACGTGTGTCACCATCAAGTTCTTACTCCACAATCCATTTTTGGGGAGTGCTGGCATCTGACCTCATGGCCTACAAGCCTACAAGGCCCAATTCATGAATGGTTGAGTGTCAGCACGCCATCCTGGGGCAAATTGAGCTGACAGGCTGTTGCCAGGACCTGAGCTCAAGCCCCAGGTGTTAAAAAAATAAGAACAGATTGACATGCAGATGGAAGTATGCTAAAAAATATGTGTTTTTACAGAGTATCGGAGATGTCTATACATTATTCAGTTATATAGACTACATTCCTACCAATTCCTGGATATTAGTCATGCGTCCATGTAATTAGTGTTATTGTTTTCATCCTTATACTATTAATGAAATCAATCAGTGTCCTGAAATTATTGTGTTCTTGTAAGTAATAATATTCATTTTATGCTTCATAAATATTAAATAAAATCAATTAGCTTCCTGAAATGTTGCTGTCTAATTTTATAGGAGCATCATTCTTGATCAACTCATCGAACCTTGACATTGATAATATTCCATTGTTCTTCCTATGGATGGGAACCATTTTCTTAGTATCTCCTGCCATTGGTTGGTGTTAGGAGGGGGATTCAAAATCAGGGCCTATGTTGCCATGTGGGCCTATGGCTTCCCAGCTAGTCTGCCAGCCTTCAGCATTGCAAGGTGAAGTACCCTTTTCAAGTGTCATTCAGACCCATGAGGGTCTCCATGCAAAGGAAGAAAACTTAAAAAGGCCACATTTTTCTGTGAATTGCTTTCCCTGAAAGACCTGGGGGTCTAGGATCCCAGAAGCAGCTGTAGATCTAGTGGCTGCACCTGGCCGAGGGTGATCGAAGCTGAGACGGAGTTGCCACAACCTGACTTCAAGCACCATACTGAGAAAAGTAAAATAAAAAATTTAGCTCCCTGACTTGCAATTCACACAGTTTATTCTTACAGGCTTTGGATTTGAACTCAGGATCTGGGTAAATCTTGAACAATGTGGATGAAGGGGAAGATCACTGTACTTGAAGATAAGAAAGTCAGGCCTCTTCACTAGTTTTAAATTCAAGCCCCAGCCCTGGAAACATACTATATATATTGTAAAGATAGGATTTATACTTACCTATAGATGTTCAGTCCATACATGTTTGGTGGGGTTGTTCCTTGAAATTTTTCTTTTATTCATTTATTTACCATTGATTGTACTATGATGAAACCCATTCCGTTTATTACATTGATGACATCCTATCACAGAACATCTAGATTTGTACAAATGTTCTTCAACATGCCAGGATTCTCAGGATCACCAAGGATATTCAGAGAAAAGGAAAACAAGTTTCACACTTGGCTTCTTACTCTACAACCCACTTGTTGGTAGTGCTGGTATCTGAACTCAGGGCCTAGTAGGACCATTTGTCCAATAAGTCAAGGTGAACACACCAACCTGTGAACTATGGAGCTAGGCCATTCCCAGGATCGGACATTGATCCCCAAGGTGGTCCACTATAGTCATAAATTCATAATTTACACATACAATCTATATTGACATTCATGTGTCAACAGCGTCTTGTGTTTAGTGAACTTCTCCTTATTTTGTCTCTATTTCATGGAGGTATTGTGTATTTTACTAAATATGGTGACAGGTATAACTTTGCTGACATGGATGACAACCTGTTCCTATGGTTATAGGGTTGCCTATGAATTCCCCTTCTTGGTTAAGACTCAGGACTTTCACAGGAAAGGAAAAGGTGTGCAACAACTGGCCTCTGACATCAGGATTAATTTTTTGTCAGTGCTGGGATTTGAACTCAGGTCTCGGTATCTCTGTTGCACTGTGGGGGAAGGGGAAGCTCACCATCCTTGAAGACTAGAATTTTAGGCCTGGTCTAGGGCCTGATTTGAAGCCCCAGCACTGGACAAAATCGCAAGCCTACCTTTTTTAAACATAGGATCTCTCTTTACCTACAGGAGTGGTATGCATCTTGCATTCAGTGTAGATATTCTTTTTATTTTCTGTCTTATTCATTGATGTATTGTGCATTTTATTGAATATGGTGACAGATATAACTGTGCTGACATGGATGACAACCTATTCCCATGGCTATAGATTTGCTTATATAACATTCTCCATCCTCGATGAGACCCAGGATATTCACAGAACAGGAAAACATATGCAACCTTGGTTTTCTCACATCAGAATGAATCTTTTGGCAGTGCTGGATTTTGAACTCATGGCCTATCAGGCCCAATTGGTGAATGGGTCATGTTTAGCACAGCAGCCTGTTAGCCTCTAAGGAGCTAGGCCATTCCTGGGACCCGAGATTGAGCCCTGGTGGGTGGGCAATATAGTCATAAATTCATAATTAAACAAAGGATCTATATTTCCAAACATGGGTGGGCTGCATCTTGCGTTTGGTGTGGTCATCCTGGCTGAGACCCAGAATTTGCACAGCAAAGGAAGACAGGTGCAATGACTGGCTTCTCACATCAGGGTGAATTTTTGCCAGTGCTGGGATTCGAACTCTGGGCCTAGGTGGCCCAACTGCCCAAACGGTCCACATGATCACACCAGACTGTGAGCCACTAAGGAGATGGGCTCTTCCCAGGAACTGAGTTAAAGCCACAGGGAGGCAAAAATAGTCCTCAATGCATCATTGAAACATGGGGTGTATATTCACATCCATGTGCGGACTGCATCATGCATTGAGTGTACTTATTGTGTATATTTTGTATGCTATTCATGGATGTATTGTGTATTTTCTTACGTATATGATGACAGGTATAACTGGACTGACATGGATAACAAGTTATTCCCATGACCACAGGGTGAACCATGCATTCTGTATCCTAGCTGAGACCCAAGACTTGCACAGGAAAGGAAAATAGATGCAACAATTGACTTCTGACACCAAGATGAATCTTTTAGCACGGCTGGGATTTGAACTCGGGGCCTACCAGGCACAATTGGTGAATGGGTCCACATGAGCACACCAGCCTGTGAGCGACAAAGAGCTAGGCGTTCCCAGTACCTGAGTTTGAGCCCCCCTGGGGGGAGAGTGGGGAGCACAATAGTCATCCATTCAAAAGCTGAAGGTAGAATGCAAATAAGTACATATTTGTATAGAGTAGGATTCTGGTGACCTGTGATGGAATCCAATCTGTGAGTACCTATTTTCTGATGCATCCATTTCATGTATATGATGATTATTGTCATGCTTCATCAACTCTTCTTTACAAATAATCTATACCCCATGAGTCTTATGTATCCTTTCCTACTCACATCATGCATGAACTACTTATTCAAGGATGAGATCTTTCGCATGCCATGGCTCTTCCTAGGTCCAGAAATGAGTATCTCAGGATCTCCCGCCATTCCCTCCTCCTAGGGGGACTGAATTCAAGCCTTAGTCCTGGAAAAAATACTTCTTATATACATTTTAATGATAGGATTTATACTTACGTTCAGATGTTCAGTCCATATTGTGTTTGGTGCGTTTATAAATTTTATTTCTCATTTTATTCATTTATTTACCATTTAATGTATTGACTCTGATGACACCTCTACCATTTATTACATTGTTTATATCCTATCACAAAGAATCTAGATTGTAGATGTGTTTTCCATCATGCTTGGCAATGTGAGGATCTGAACTCAGTGCCTAGCAGGCCCAATTCATGAATGGGTGAGTTTAAGCATGGGAGTCTCTAGCCAATGAAGCTGTCAAGTGGTTCCCAGGCACTGAGATCGACCCCCATGTTTGGCCAAAACAGCGATACATGGATAGGCAGACGGTGGTATACAAATAAATGTATATTGTTAAAGAGTGCCAGAGCCATCTATCTATGATTGAATGATACCTACTACATTCCTACCAACTTTTAGGTATTTATTATACCACCATTGAAGGAATATTATTCTTTTTATGCTTAATAAACTATACGTTAATCAGCATTCTAGGACTATTGCATCCAATTTTAGACTAGACGGACGCATGAACTACTCATTCAATTGGTATTCCCATGCATAGGGATGAGTCTCTTGTGATCTCCTGCCATTGGTGTCAGGACTGGGATTTGAACCCAGGGCTTATGTTGAAAGGTTGGCTTATGGCTTCACTGATAGCTTACCAGAATCAGCAATTGCAGGTCAGGTCTACTTTGTAGCCATGTTATTCAGGCCCAGGATGGTCACCATGCCCCCCAAAATCGTAAAATGCCACTCTTCTGCAGATCAACACTTTTTGTGCTTTCCAGCTTTTTTTTCTTCCTGCAAGCCCTCTGGCCTAGGATCTCAGGATCGGCTATGGGTCTGGAGACTGCACCACATCCTAGGGAGATCCAAGCTGAGGAAGTGTTTCCACGACCTGAGTTCAAGTCCCATGGATGGCTAATAAATTAATAAATAAATAAATAAATAAATAAATAAATAAATAAATAAATAAATAAATAAATAAAATATTAATTATTTAACTTAATAAAAAAATAAAGCTCCCTGGTTTGGAATTTCTGCCAGTTTTCTTTCCTAGTCTGGGATTTGAACTCAGGGTGTTGGTAAATTTGTAGCAATGTGAGGTAAGAGTTGCCACAACTTGAGTTCAAACCCCGTGCCAACCAAAAAAGAAAAATTAAGTCACTGACCTCGGCAGGGTGAAGTAGTTGTGGAGATGGGAGGGAAGGGATGGTAGGGGGAAAACAAAGAAAGAATCAACAATGCTCAATAGGAAATATACTCATTACCTTGCTCCTGTAACTGTAACCCCTCTGTAAAATACATTTGCAATAAAAAAAAAGTACAAAAAAAGAGACACAATGTCATTCTCAGAGAAGCACTTTAGAGGTAAGGAAAGGATGTCTGAATAGCTGTACAAATTCCACACTGCTTTATTTTAATATTCAGTATGGAACTGAGTAAACATAACTGCTTCCATTAAAGAAAAGAAGTCACTGTCTTGGAACTGGGGCCAGTATTTCTGCCACTGCTAGGATTTGAGATCACTGTCCAGGTTACTCTTTTATACCATGGGTGAAGGCGAAGCTCACTGTCCTTGACGAAAAGAAATTCAGGCTAGAGTTCCCAGGGCCTGAATGAAGGCTATGCAATGGAAAAAAATGTTTCTATACATGTTTAATATATGATATAGACATACATATGTATGTTAATTTCATATTATGATTTTTATTATTGATTTTGTATTTTGTTTTTCTTTTATTCATTTATTGATTGATTATTTTATTTAGTATTGTTATACACATAATATTTATTACAATTTGCACATCTATAATAAAATTCCATACAATAATTTAGGATGTTGACACATTTTTATTAATATTTTATTAAGTGTTGAAACATAATACAAAATTAAATGGAAGAATTTGTCACAGTCTTCACATGTTTAGAGTCTCTCCCAAGTATGAGCTTTATACAATCTTTGGACATCTTCCTACTGGTATTTCTTTAAATGATTTATAGTCAGAAACCTTTTCCTGAGGATAGGCAATAAGGGATAAAATTGTAAGAGTGGGGCTAGAAATGTGGCTTAGTGGTAAAGAGCTCGCTTAGCATGCATGAATGCCAGGGTTTAATCCTCAGTACCACATACTCAGAAAAACCCAGAAGCTGTGGTGTGGCCCAAGTGGCTAATCTTGAGAAAAAGGAGCTCAGAGACAGTACCCAGGCCCTAAGATCAATCCCAAGGACTGCCAAAAACAATAGACGAAACGTCAGTGGCTCACACATGGAACTCTAGCTTCTCAGGAGGCTGAGACTTGAAAACCAAAGTTCAAAGACAGCCTAATCAAGGAAAGCCTGTTAGACTCTTATCTCCAGTGAACCTCGAAAAGACCCCATGTGGCACTGTGGCTCAAGTGGTTGAGTGTTCGCCTTGACCTGAGGGTCTAAAGGACAGTGCCCAGGCTTGAGTTCAATACAAACAATTGGGAAAAAATGTGAGGGTTAATCAAGATACTTTTCCTATTCACTAATTATGAGAACATCCTTTGCAAAATGAACACTAATGTATACCAGAATTGGAGTCAGAGCTTAAGGCTCAAGTGTAACACATCCATATGCCCAGACTCTCAGACTCTAACATTGTAATCTTGTGTCCTACAGGGTTCTTAAATGTCCAATGTTGAAAGGCTTAATATGCTCCCCAAGCCCTTTGTGATATGCAGTTGACTTGTATTGTCAAGGTCATCACAGTTCTGAACATAGCAGAACACCAGTATTTCAGGCCCGTCATCCTAGCTCAGGAGACTGAGGTCTGAGGATCACAGGGTGAAGCCAGCCAGGGCAGAAAATTCTATGACACTCTGACTTCCACTTCTGAAAGGTCAGACGTTCAAGAGCTTCCAATGTTTCCCTTGGTGATGCGAAGTACTTGGACTCTAAATGTTCTTAGAGTTCTTGAGCTATAGAAGCAAGAAAGAAACATTATTGATCTATACTTCAGGTCTGTTCAGCCCTATACTTCATGTTTGTTAGCTTGTTTCTTTCTTTTTTTATTATTGTAGGAGTTGATGTCTGGGCCTGGGTGCTGTTCTTGAGCTCTTCAGCTCAAGTTTTGTGCTCTACCACTTGAGCCAAAAGCCACATCAGCTTTTCTGGTGGTCCATTGGAGCTAAGTGTCCCAACGACTTTCCTGTCCAGGCTGGCTTTGAACTATGATCCTCAGATCTCATCCTCCTGAGTAGCTAGAATGACAGGCATGAGTGACAAGCACCTAGCTTCCACTTCAGGTTTCTTAGTAGTGAATTGGAGATAATAGACTAATGGGACCTTTTTTGTCTGGGATAATTTGGAACCCAGATCCTCAGATCTCAGCTTCCTGAGAAGGCAGGATGAGAGAAATCAGCTATAGACCCTTAAGCTGTGGCCTTTGCTGCAAGGGGGTCCATGGCTCCATGCAGTGGAGTGCTAATCATGAGCCCAAGAGATAAGGGTGAGAGCTTAGGCCCCTAGTTCAAGGTTCATTACTGAGAAAAAAACAAAACAATTGTCTGTAGTAGACAACTCACTAGTCTTCAGTAACACATAATTTTGTCCCTCCCATTGAGACATATCTGAGCCTCAATATTCTTGTCTGCATTAATCTTCTCAGTGGGGAGATCTTACAAGGACCCAATGAAAGAATTCACCTGGTGGAGGACACAGCACATGGCAGTCTTTGCATGACTCAGCACACAGCATCCTGTGAAAGACTCAGAACCCAGCACCAATGCATGACTCAGCACACTGCACCCTGTGAAGGACTCGGCACATAGCACCATGTGCAGGACTCAGCAGAGAGTACCCTATGGAGGACTCATCACATAGCTCTGTTCCACAAGCTGTCATTAGACTTAGGGTGCTCTAATCAATATCACCATTCTTTGAGGAACATTTTACAAACCACACAAGTTCACACCTAAGTGTTTATTGGGATGTTTTATTAGGGGGCGGTGCTTAGTCATGGAGCTTGAGCTTAAAGCTTGGGGATATTATTGTTCTAATAACATTTGCACAAGGCTAGAACTCTACCACTTCGAGCCATATTTCAAAGAGGCTAGCAGACTTCCCGCCAGGTTTTAAAGCCCCAGAGCAGACAGGATATGGGGGGTAAGCCAGGGTAAGCCAGGATGATGGGGGTACCCATGGAGCTGGGTTGCAGCAGTTTATATCTGGCTAAGTCAGGTGAGGTGGCAGCTGTCAGCACCAAACTCCTAGCTCGCTCTGTCGTGTGGTATTTGAAGTACTGTCCTTATATAGTTGCAGTTAGAACATAGTACCTCTTTTTGGCGGCAGTCCTGGGGCTTGAGTAAGGGCTTTGACACTGTCCCTAAGCATTTGTGCTCAAGGGTAGAACTCAATTGATTGAAAGACAGCAGAACTTCCGTGTTTTCTGTTTATGTGGCACTGAAGAATCGAACCCATTGCTTCATGCTCATTAGGTGAGCACTTAACCACCGAGCCCCAGGAGTGAAGGAGGTATAAATAGATAGAGATTGATATATATATATATATATATATAAGCATTATATACACAGAAATATGTCTGTATATTATTATTTTATAGATATTACTACCAATTATTACTTATTAAATTATGTCTCCATTTAATGATGTGTCCCAGATAATAATTAGTAAAGCATTAACTAAATTACTCAATATCCTATTATTGTTTATCACATATGTACATACATCCCTACACATAATTTCATATTTTATAGAATGAGACAGATGTCTATACATTATTAAATTATGCATCATGTGTAACTACCAATTATTAGGTATTTATGTTTCCATGACATTTTTATTCTGGTAATACTTAATAAAATTTTAAACTTAAGCCACATCCTATAGTTTTTGTTTCTAATTTTATCCTAGAATGATTCACTACTAATTCAGTCTGTTTTTCATTTATTGTAGTGACAACTCTTCCACCTATGACATTTTTTACATTTATGACATCCAATTACATAACATATAGATTTGCATCTGAATTATACATCCTACCTGTCACTGAGCACTTTCAAAGAAAAAGAAAACATGTGTCACGCTCGGCTTCTCACTCTAAGATTACATTTTTGGCAGTGGTGGGATCTAACTCAGGGCCTAGAAGGCTCGATTCATGAATGGCTGACTGTCAGCACAGCAGCCTCTAGCCAATTCAGCTGCCAGGCACTTCCCAGGCCCTGAAATCGAACTCCATATGTTGACCCCATATTGTGCTTATTGTACTTATACATTTTATTTTTTGTTCTATTCATTTATTTACCATTTATTTTATTGACTGTTATTACACATGAAATATTTATTACAGTTATTACATAGGATATAGATTTGCCTATGTATGAAACTTCACATCTGATTCCCAGGACTTTCACAGAAAAGCAAAACATGTGTCGCCATGGGTTTCTTACTGCACGATTCAATTTTTGTTAGTGGTGGCATCTGAAGTCACAGCCTACAAGGCCCAATTCATGACTGGATGAGTGTCAGCATACCAGCCTAAGGCATATTGAGCAGACAAGCATTTACAGAACTTGAGATCCAGCTCTAGGAGTTGACAAAATTAGAACAGATTGATATGCAGATGGTAGAACAAAAATAATTATTGATTTTTATAGAGTGCCAGAGATGTTTATACATTATTCAGTTATATAGGCTACATTCCTATCAATTCTTGGGTATTTAGTATACCTCCATGTAATTAATAGTATTGTTTTCATCCTTAATTATTGATTAAATCAACCACTGTCCTGAAACTATTGTGTCCATGTCATTAACAGTATTCTTTGTATGTGTCAAAAATATTCATCAAAATCCATTATCCTCCTAAAATCACTCTATTTATATAGTAGTAATCAGAAACAATTACTTCAACCTTGCCATTCATAATCTTCCATTGGTATTCCTATGAATAGGAATGAGAGACTTAGGATCTCCCTCCATTGGTAGGGGTCAGGACCCGGCTTCAAAAACAGGGCCTATATTGCCATGTTGGCCTATGTCTTCCCTGGTAGTCCACCAGCCTTCAGTAATGCCAAGTTACCAACATTCTTCAATCAGGTCATTCAGATGCAGGATGGTCACCTAGCAAAGAAAACAAATGTAAAACTGGTAGCCATCTGCAAGTTGCCAGTATTTTTTTTTCCTGTGTAGCATTAATTTTTTTTTTCTTGTCATCCTCTGGGTCCCAGGAACCCAGATTCGGCTGTGGTTCCAGTGGATGCACCCCAGCCTAGAGTGATCAAAGCTGAGGCAGAATTGCCATGAGCTGAATTCAAGCCCTGTGCTTGACAAAAGAAAAATACCTACCTACCTACCTACCTACCTACCTACCTACCTACCTACCTACCTACCTACCTACCTACGTACCTACCTACCTACCGACCTACCTACCTACCTACCGACCTACCTACCTACCTACATACATACAAAAATTATGAGGCTCCTTGGCTTGGAATTCGTACCATTTTTTCTGCCAGGCCTGAGATTTGAACTCAGGGTCTGGGTAAATCTGCAGCACTGTGGGGGATGTGGTAGATCACCATTCTGGAAGACAAGAAAGTCAGGCCTGTTTCTAGGGCCTGAATTCAAGCCCTAGCACTCGAAAAAATAATATTCGTATATATTTTAAGTACATGAATTTTATTGACCTCACATTTTTACTGCATGTTGCAGTTAGTGTATTCATTTTATTTTGTGTTTTGTTTCTTACATATTTTAGTGAATATGATTACAAATATAATATTTTGGTATCCTATTACATAAGACATAGATTTGCCTATGCATTCTACATCATTCCTGAGTCCCAGGAATTTCACCGATAAAGAAACCAAGTGGGACAATTGGCTTTCCACCAGGATTAAGTTTTTGGAAGTTCTGTGAATTGAACTCAGGGCCTAGCAGGCCCACTTCATGAGTGGGTAAATGTTAGCACACCAGTCTGATGCAAGAGAAGTTGGCAGGCAAATTTGAGGACCTGAGATCAAGCCCTAGGAATGTCCAATATATAAACAGATAGATGATTAGACTGCGCTGTGTGTGTGTGTGTGTGTGTGTGTGTGTGTGTGTGTATGTGTGAGTGTGTGTGTTGTGAGCTGCTTTCAATCAGGGCTATCCCTCTACCACTGAAGCTACACAGCTCTACTTCTGGCTTTGTTGGCACTGAAGTTGGAGAGGGATCTCAAGGACTTTCCTGCCTAGTGTGAATTTGACTATGATCCTCCTATCACAGCCTTGTAAACATTAGTAAGGACTCCTGAGAGCCACTGGTGCCTGCCTAATCATTGGTCTTGCAATTCTTGGACAGACAAGTGAGTTCCCTATCCTTGAGTTAAAATGGTGGGAACTGGAGCCCACAGTTAGAATCTTGGTCCTGCCACCTCCAAATGGAAAGAGATCCTTAGAAACACATTCCTATGTATATGAATACCAATGCAACATTATGTATGTTATGATTGAATGGGCAGCTCTTAAATAATTCTACGATAAAATTATACACAATTATATTATAGGACACTGATCGATTTTAATCAATACTTTATGAAGCATTTAAACAATCACATTCATTAAATGGAGGCATAATGAAATACCTAAGAATTGGGCATCACATAGTATAAAGGTGCCATTTTTTCTGCTAGGACTGGGATTGGAACTCATGGTCTGGGTAACTCTGTGGCACTGTTTTGAAAGGGGAAGCTAGCCTTCTTGAAGCCAAGAAATTCATGTCTGTTCCTTACGTCTGAAATCTATCCTCAGTACTAGAATACATACTATTTGTGTACATTTTAAGTATATGATTTATATTTACATACATAAGTTGACTCCATATTGATTCAGTGTAGTTATTGATTTTTTGTTTTATTCTTGTGCTTGTGGGGCACATTGGCAGCAATGATGGTGCTGAGAGGAAGTTGAGTGGGCACAGCCCAATTGTTTACCTTAAAATCTGATTGGATATAGCTTAGGTGCATGATAAGGTGTGACCTTTACAGTGATTGGTTGGTTCCTTTCCCTCCCCTTCCATGCCTCTCTATTTTTTCCCTTTAAATGGTGCTTGCTGTGTGGTAATAAACGAGTTCATGCTTGACTTGACTCCCCACTGTGTCTGAATGTCTCCCTGGCTAAGGGAGACTGGGGAATGGCAAGTGGCGCACTTACCTTTCCTTGGGCCCCATACACCTTTCAGGGGCAAACAAAGACCCAACATGTATTGATTGTTTATTTTATTGACTAATATGGCACATAGAACATTGGTTACATTGATTAAATAGGATATAGATCTGCATATGTATTCCACTTATACCTGACACCCAGGAATTTCACAGAAAAGGAAAACATGTGTCACCATCAGTTTCTTACTCCATGATTCATTGTTTGGGCATGATGACATCTGAACTCAAGGCCTACAGGGCCAAATTCATGAATGTGTGTGTGTCAGCATGCCATCCAGGAACAAATTGAGCTGATAGACAGTTGCCAGGATCTGAGATCGAGTACCAGTTGTTGACAAAATAAGAACAGATTGACACACAGATTGTAGTACACTAATAAATACATATACATTTACAGAGTGTCAGAGATGTCTATCCATTTTTCACTTATATATACTGCATTCCTACCAATTCTTGGGTATTTATTATGCCTCCATGTAATTAATATTATTTTTTTATTGTGAAAATAATGTACAGAGGGTTACAATTACATGGGCAAGATAATGAGTACATTTTTTTATCAAGCATTGTAGCCTCCTCCTTTGTTTCCACTTCCCATCCCTTCCCATCCTCCCCTCTGCCTCCTCACCCCATCCTCCCTGCGCCTTCATCCTCCCCCCCACACCAAAGTTATAATGTTTGTTTTCAACATCACGACTTGTACATCTCTTTTTTGCAATGGGTCCATCTGTATTCCTATTTAAACGATTTGTTTTTCTCCTTCCCCTCCACAAATTATACTGACATAAAGTACAGTGAAAGCAGGGGTTATACTGTGGGGGAAGGATATACAAAGCAACAAAGAAACAATCTTATAAATGTGTTAGAAACAATCGCATGAAAGAAAAAAAAAACATTTGAGTACATATCTTAGGGTTCATTTCCCTAATATCACCTTATCTGACCTTTTCTGCTTTACTCAGACATATACTAGTTATTGCAAATAAGGGAAACCATGGGATAGGGTACTAGCCTTGAGCTGAAGAGCACCCAGGCCCAGAGTTCAGACCCCAGGATCCACAAAAATAAATAAATAAATGTTATTATTTTTTTTTTGTTTTATTTTTTTAAATATATAGATATATATTTTTATTGTAAAGATACCATACAGAGGGTTACAGTTACATGAGTGAGGTAATGAGTACACTTCCTCTTGAACATTGTTCCCCCTCCATTGTTTTCCCCCTACCATCCCCTCCCTCCCTCCCTTCCCCGAGGTTCTATTTTTTTTTGATTGTGATTAAGTGATTACATAATTTCCGGAATTTCACAGTATTGTGGAGTAATGATGCTCATTTAAAGTTACAAGTTCATTCTAACTTTCCTGGAGCAAATTGTCTATCACAGTCTGTAACATATAACGGTGTTCACATGTTATATACCATATATGTGATCAGCAGCATGGGGATATTTACTAGTGGTTCAACCAGATGAGTGGAAGTTCTTTGTTTTTTAAGTCCTGTTAGTTTTGTCGTATCACCTAACATTTTGGATTTAGCATCCACTTATCAGGGAGACCATGTACCGTTTGTCTCTTCGTTCCTGGCTTACCTCGTTCAACATAATTCCTTCTATCTCCATCCATTTCCCTGCAAATGCCATTATTTTGTCATTTCTAATGGCTGCATAATATTCCATTGTGTATAGATACCACAATTTTTGGATCCATTCATCTGTGGTGGGGCATCTGGGTTATTTCCATATCCTAGTTTTGTGAACAGTGCTGCAATAAACATGGAGGTGCATGTGTCCTTGTATATTGGTTCCTGTTGTTCAGGGTAGATGCCTAGAAGTGGTATGACTGGGTTGTAAGGCAGGTCAATCTTTAGCTTTCTTTTTTTTTTAATTTAATTTTATTTTATTTGTGTACATACTGTACAGAGGGGTTACAATTGCATGGGCAGGATAATGCGTACATTTCTTACCAAGCACTGCAGGCTCCTCCTTTGTTTACCCTTCACATCACTTCCCAGCCTCCCCCCTCCCCCCCAATCCCCATCCTTCTCCTTCCCCCCTCCCCCTCCCCCGCACCAACATTGTAAAGCTCATTTTGGATAAATGTTATTATTTTTATCTTTAATAAAGTATTAAGTAAATCAGTGCCCTGAAATTATTGCGTCCCTGTGAGAAATAATATTCTTTTAATGTTTCATAAGATATTAACTAAAATCAATCAGCCGACTGAAATCATGAAGTCTAATTGTGTACAAGTATCATTCATGAGCATGTCATTCAACTCTGACAGTGATAATATTCCATCATTATTCCTGTGGATGGGAACGAATTTCTTAGGATCTCCCACCATCTGGAAGTGGCATGACTGTATTTGAACTGTAGGCCTATGTTGCTGTGCTGGACTATGGCTTCTCCAATAGCTCTCAATTAAAAAAAATATTTAGCTCCCTGGTTTGCAATTCATGACATTTTTTTCTGCCAGGCCTGGGATTTGAACTCAAGGTCTGGGCAAATATGCAGCACCGTGACGGAAGGGAATCTGAACATGCTTGAAGAAAAAAGTCAGGACTGTTCCCTAAGTCTGAATTCAAGCCTCATGGCTGGAAAATATACTCCTTATATCCATTTTAAAGATAGGATTTATACTTCCATACAGCTAGTCAGACCATATTTTGTTGGGTGTGGTTATTTATATTATTTCTTGTTTTATTCATTTATTTACCATTTATTTCATTGATTCTGATTACCCCTCTACCATTTATTACATTGTTTACATCCTATCACAGCATCCAGATTTGTAAATATGTTCTCTATCATGCCTGAAACCCAGGACTCTCACAGAAAAGGAAAACATGTGTCACACTTGGCTTCTTACTCCAACATTAAATTTTTGGCAGTGCTGGGACGTGAACTCAGGGTTTAGCAAGCCCAATTCATGAATGGATAAGTGTGAGCATGGCAGCCTCTAGCCAATGAAGCTGTCAGGTGGTTCCCAGGTGCTAAGATCCAGCTCCAGGTTTGACCAAAACAGTGATACATGGATAGGCAAAGGGGGTATACAAATAAACATATATTAGTAAGGAGTGCCAGAGCCATCTATCTATTTTTGAATGACACCTAAGACATTCCTGCCAACTCTTAGGCATTTATTATACCGCCATTGAAGGAATATTATTCTTCTCATGCATAATAACCTATTAATTAAGATCAATCAGCGTCCTAGGATTATTGCATCCAATTTTAGACTAGACCGAAACATGAACTATTCTTTCAATTGGTATTCCTATGCATAGGAATGAGTCTCTTGTGATCTCGTGCCATTGGTAGGTGTCAGTACTGGGATTTGAACCCAGGGCCTATGTTCACAGGTTGGCCTATGGATTCCCTGATAGCATGCCAGCCTTCAGAGATGGCAGGTCAGGTCCACTTTGCAGCCATGTTATTCAGACCCAGGATGGCCACTGTGCAAAGAAAAAAAACAGAAAACCCTCAGCCCTTTGCAGCTTGCCACTTTTTGTGCTATGCTAAGTTTTTTTTTTCTTCCTGAAAACCCTCTGGGCCTAGGATCCCTAGAATGGCTATGGGTCGGAGGATGCCCCACCCTACGGCGATTGAAGCTGAGGCAGAGTTGCCATGACCTGAGTTCAAGCCCCATGTTGGCAAAATACAGAATAAATAAAAAATTAATTAATTATTTAACTGAATTAAAAAAGAAATAAAGCTCCCTTGTTTTGAATTTCTACCAGTTTTCTTTCCTCGCCTGGGAATTGATCTCAGGGTCTTGGTAAATATGTGCCAATGTGAGGGAAAGTGCATATTTGTCACTACTTGAGTTCAAACCCCATGCAAATCCAAAAATAAAAATTAAGTCACTGAGCTCGTCCGGGGGAGTAGTTGTGGAGATGGGAGGGAAGGAATGGTAGGGAGAAAACAAAGGAGGAGGCAACAATGCTCAATAGGAAATGTACTCATTACCATGCTCATTTAACTGTAACCTCTCTGTACAACATTTTTACAATAAAAAAATGAAAGAAAGTAGTGCTCAGACAAGCATTTTGGGGTTAAGAGAAAGGTGTCTGATAGATGTGCAAAATTCTACACTGCTTTTTTTTAAATGTTCAATATGTAACTGAATAAACAAAACTACTTCCATTAAAAAAATTAAGTCACTGTCTTAGAACTGGGGCCAGTATTTCCATCATTGCTGGGATTTGATCTCACCATCAAGGTAACTATTTTGCATCATGGGTGAAGGCAAAGCTCACTGTTCTAGAGGATAAGAAATTCAGGCTAGAGTTGCCAGCTTCTGAATGAAGGCCCTGCAATGGAAAAATATTTCTATATAGGTGTAATATATGATATATATTTACATATGTATGTTTATTATATATTATAATTTTTATTGATTTTGTATTTATTTTATTTTTTACTTTTCATTTACTTATTGTTTACTGTATTTAGTATTATTATACACATAATATTTAGTACATGTTGTACATCTATTATAAATTTGTACACAATAATTTAGGACATTGACTCGTTTTTCATTAATTAAGTGTTGAAACATGATACATAATTAAATGGAAGCATTTGTGACAATCTTCACATGTTTAGGGTCTCTCCCAAGTATGAACTTTGCTTCTTTATCTTTAGAACATTCCTATAAGAATTTCTTTAGATGATTTTTCCTCAGAACCCTTTTCTTGGGGATAGTCAAGTGGAGGGATAAAATGGTAAGGGTGGGGCTAGAAATGTAGCTTAGTGGTAGAGAGCTGGCTCAGCATGCTTGAATGGTAAGGTTTGAATCTTCAGTGACACATACTCAGAAAAAGCCAGAAGCTGTGGAGTGGCTCAAGTGGTACAGCGCTAGGCTTGAGAAAAAGGAGCTCAGAGACAGTACCTAGGCCCTTAGTTCAAGCCGCAGGTCTGGCAAAAACAGCAGGCAAGTTGCCTGTGGCTCACAACAGGAACCTTAACTTCTCAGGAGGCTGAGATCTGAAGATCACAGTTCAAAAACAGCCTAAGCAAGGAAAACCTGTTAGACTCTTATCTCCAATGAACCACAAAAAGACCACATGTGGTACTGTGGGTCAAGTGGTAGAGTGTTCACCTTGAGCTGAAAGGCTCAGCGACAGTGCCCAGGCTTGAGTTTGAGACACAAAACTGGACAAAAGTCAGGGTTAAGCAAATTAATTTTCCTATTTGTTAATTAGGAGAACATTATCTGGAAAAATGAATGTTCATGTACACCAGAACTGGAGTTAGAGCTCATGGTTCAAGAGTAGCCCATCCATATGCATAGCCTCTCAGACTCTAGCATTTTAAACTTGTGTCTGAAAGGTCCAATGTTGAAAGGCCTAATATGCTGCCCAAGCCCTTTGTGATAAGCAGTTGAATTTTAAGGCCAATGTTATTACAGTTCTGAACCTAGCAGAGCACCAGTAGCTCATGTCCATCACCCTAGCTCAGGAGGCTGAAGTCTGAGGATCACAGGATGAAGCCAGCCAGGGCTGGAACGTCTATGACACTCTGACTTCTATTGCTGACAGGTCAAATGTTCAAGAGCTTCCTGTGTTTCTCTTGGTAATGAGAAATTACTTGCACTCTAAATGTTCTTAGAATTCTTGAGTTATAAAAGCAGGCAAGAAACATCATTGACCAATCCTGGGTTCACATGAAGTTCTCAGCTTCTAAGCCCTAGCCCTGTTAGCAGGAAAAACTCCAGTGTAACAATATTTGAAGGCAGAAAATAGTTTCAAAAGCCAGACTAGGCGAAGAGACCTAGGCCTATAGGATTAGGAGGCAGAATTTACACACGCAACAGGTAAGTGAGCTGCAAAACCACTTCATTCATTCCAGACACGGCCACCAATGAGGGGTAACCTGAAACGCTTGTCAGAGTTACACAAAGATCAGGCTTTTCTCGGCCTCTTCAAACAATGACTAATTAACCTTCCTCCCTCAGGGGAAGGGAACCCAAGGCTACCTTTAGGTTAACAATAGAGAGCCTTACAATTTGGTCGTAGGGAGTGGGGTTTTTTATTGTGAAAATACTGTACAGAGGGTTTACAATTACATGGGCAAGATAGTGAGTACATTTCTTATCAAACATTGTAGTCACCTCCTTTTTTTACCCTTCCCATCCCTTCCCATCCTCCTTCCCGCCCCACCAAATCCTCCCCCCACCAAGTTGTAAAGTTCGTTTTTGACATGACAACTTGTACTTCTCATGGTTGCAACAGGTCCACCTCTATCCTTATTTAAATGACTTGTTTTTCCCCTTCCCCTCCACAAATTATACCGATATCAAATACAGTGAAAGCAGGGGTTATACTGTGGGGGAGGGACATACAAAGCAACAAAGAAATAGTCTTATAATTGTGTTAGAAACTAATGCATGAAAGAAAAAAAAACATTTAAAATACATATCTTAGGGTTCATTTTCCTAACATCACCTTATCTGGCCTTTTCTGCTTGACTCATACGTATACTAGGTATTGCAAATAAGGAAATTCATGGGACCTATGTTTTTTGGGCCTGGCTTACTTCACTTAATATAATTTTTTCCAAGTCTTTCCATTTCCTAACAAATGAGGCAATGTCATTCTTTCTGCTGGAGGCATAGAATTCCATTGTGTATATGTACCCCATTTTCATGATCCATTCATGTACTGAGGCACATCTGGGTTGGTTCCAGATCTTAGCTATGGTAAATAATGCTACTATATGCTGATATAAAGGGGATAAAAATAGGGAAAGAAGAAATAAAACTCTCCCTCTTTGCAGATGACATGATCTTATATTTAAAGAATCCCATAGGCTCCACTCCCAAATTAATAAAGCTGATTCAAAACTTTGGCAAAGTAGCAGGGTATAAAATTAACCTCCCATAATCAATGGCTTTTCTGTATGCCAACAATGAGAAAAGTGGGGCTGAAATTACGAAAGCAACGCCATTTGTAATAGCCCCACAAAAAATAAAATACCTAGGAATTAATAAAGAAGTGAAGGACCTCTATGATGAAAACTTTAAAATCTTGGAAAAGGAAATCAAAACAGAGCTTAGAAAATGGGAAAAACTCCCATGCTTTTGGATTGGATCAAAACAACTTGGTACTGGCAAAAGAACAGACATCAGGACCAATGGAATAGAATTAAAAACCTAGAAATGAACCTATAGACCTATAGCCATCTAATCTTTGATAAGGGAGCTAAAAAAACTAGAATGAAAGAAAGACAGCCTCTTCAGTAAATGGTGCTTGCAAAATTGGTTAACTACTTGTAGAAAACTAAAGGTAGATCCTTATATATCACACTGCACCAGAATTAACTCCAAATGGATCAAAGTCCTTGGAGTCAAAGCAGACACTCAGCAACATTGCAGGATGGAATAGGAGAAACCCTAGGTCTCCTTGGCTCAGGCCGAAATTTTCTTAATAGAGACCCAGAAACACAACAATCAAAAAAAGGTTGGACAAATGGGATTGCATGAAGTTCCAGAGCTTCTGCATGGCAAAGCATATAGCTAGCAAGATCAATAGAAAGCCCACTGATTGGAAGAAGATGTTCACTAGCCATTAAACGGACAAGGGTCTCATATCTAAAATATACTTGGAACTCAAAAAATTAAATCCCCCAACAACAAATCCTCAAAGAAACAACTGCCCAATAAGTAAGTGGGCGAAAGGCTTAAAGAGAAACTTCTCTGAAGAAGAAAGAAGGATGGCCAATAGACACATGAAGAAATGCTCAACCTCCCTAGCCATAAAAGAAATGCAAATCAAAATAACATTGAGATACCACCTCACCCCCGTTAGAAGGGCAAAAATCAAGAACAACAGATGCAGGAGGGGATGTGGACAGAAGGGAATCCTACTTCATTGTTGGTGGGAGTGTAAACTTGTTCAACCACTTTGGAAAGTAGTATGGAGGTTCCTCAAAAGACTCCACATATTGCTCCCCTATGACCCAGCAGTCCCACGTTTGGGCATTTACCAGAATGTTTACAAACAAGACCACACTAAAGCTACCAGCACAACTATGTTTATTGCAGCATTATTTACCATAGCTAATATCAGGAGTGGGTTTTTGACTCTCCATCTGTCAGATTTGAAGGCCCTTCTACCTTTGCCAGTCCATTCTCCTTTCTTCATTCTCCACATCATTAAGGCAAATCCCCAGTCCAAGGAGAGTCAGAGCCCTTTCTCTTCTGGCTCCAAGCACCTGAGTTAGAAACTGGCTCTGCCCTCTTGACTCTGGGGCCCTCGGCTGCCTGAGAAATGGGAAAGATACAGTCTTCCTGTTCTGTGGTTGTGTGAAGGCCATGTTGGTGTCCTGGCACACTGAAGAAGACCTCATGACTGGGAAGTGTTCCCTTCTTTCCGCCTGACATCCAAGTCCAATTCTGGATTTTTCTTGAATGTGCTACTGAGGAATCAAACCCAGGGCTTCTTGCATGCTAGACAAGCACTCTCTCACTAATCCACATTCCCAGCCCCCTCATATTTTTCTAAATGGTAGTTTTTACGTAATTATGCTACCATTTTATGTCCCCAATTTTAATTTTCTGAATACTGGTTGCTTCTAAGAAACCTGATTTTCTCTTCCCCTGCTGGGTTTGTGCCTGTTCCTGCATTGGCCTCATAATAAAATGTAAATAAAGGCTGCTGAGGGTGATCTGCTTTAGGCAGATGGCTGCACAGATTGTTGTGTATGTCTGTTTGTTGACACTCCTGGACCTTGAACTCAGGATCTGGGCACAGTCAATGAGCTGCTTTACTTAAGGCTAGCCCTCCAACACTGGAGTCATATGGCTATACTTCTGGCTTTGTTGCTCTTGAAGTTGGACTAAAGGACTTTTCTGCCTAGGGTGACTTTGACCATTATCCTCCTATCACAACCTTATAAGCATCAAAGAGGACTTTTGAGAGCCACTGGTGCCTGCCTAATCATTGTTCTTGTTGTTATTCTTGAACACACCAGTGAGTTCCCTATCCTCGGGTGGGATCTGGAGCCCACAGTTTGCATCCTGGTCCTGCCACCTCCAAATGGCAGGAGATCCTAAGAAACTCATTCCTATCCATCTGAATACCAATGGAATGTGATGTATGTCATGATTGAATGGGAAGTTCTTAAATGAATCTAGGATAAAATAGTAAATAATTAGATTATAATACACTGAACAATTTTAATGATTACTTTATGAAACATTTAAACAATCACATTCATTAAATGGCGGCATAATGAAATACCACAGAACTGGGTGTCACATGTATAGAGGTGCCATTTTTTCTGCCAGGACATTATTTAGTTAATTTTTATATCCCATTTTCTGAATGTAATTTGTTATATAAACCTAGGATATATTATAAATCAATTATTCAAACAGTTTTATCAGAAATGTTTATAGCGAAATATAGAGATAAATCCAAATTATATATATTTTGAAGACTTTGCTTGGTTACTCCTCTTCTCATATTCCCCATTCCTTCATGAGAATAATAAACATTGTAAGGTAATGCTTAGAATGTTTTGATGAGATAGATTGACTTTAACCCATGAGTTACTCTATGCTGCATTTTGTTTACTTTATATCCAGAAAAGCTAAATTCTTACTTTATCGTTTTCCTTAGGCTTTATACTCAGATTTAATCTCTGATGTGTGACAAATAAAGATATAAACATTTTTTAACAGTGGATAAATTTAGGATGAGGAACCTAGGTACAATATAACTCATGCAAATAGGCCTTATAAGTCATGAGACCCTGGTATCAAAATGTTAACCAATGCTTACTGGTGTCATGCTTATGAGATTTTTTGTATTATAAACAGTGGTTATTAGAATGTTTTTGGAATCAAAATCCTTTCATGGGTTAGGAACAGAAGAGAGACATTATACACAGAACAAAATTTAAGGACGCATTCAAAATTAGTTACCAAGGTATACATCATGTAACACAATATTTTGAAAATGCAAACTAAAGGGAATAATTTATGAAAAACATCAACATTTACAATAAATTCAGAATCACTATGACTGATTTTTCTCTTATCTCAGTTGCAATATGGATTACATAATGACTTTTCTCGTGATATGTCTAGATAAGTCTAAGGGTTCATTTTCCTGACATCACATTATCTGACCTTTTCCACTTGACTCATACATATACTAGATATTTCAAATAAGGGAAACCATAGGACCTATGTTTCTTTGGGCCTGGCTTACTTCACTTAATATTATTTTTTCCAAGTTTTTCCATTTCCTAACAAATGGGGCAATGTCATTCTTTCTGATGGAGGCATAGAATTCCATTGTGTATATATACCCCATTTTCTTGATCCATTCATCTACTGAGGGGCATCTGGGTTGGTTCCATACCATAGCTATGGTAAATAATGCTGCAATAAACTTAGATGTGTTGTTAGCTTTAGTGTGGTCTTGTTTGTAAACATTTGGATAAATGCCGAAAAGTGGGATTACTGGGTCATAGGGGAGCTCTACGTGAAGTCTTTTGAGGAAACTACATACTGCTTTCCAAAGTGGTTGAACAAGTTTACATTCCCACCAACAATGAAGTAAGGTTCCCTTCTGTCCGCATTCCCTCCAGCATCTGTTGTTGTTAGAGTTCTTGATTTTTGCCATTCTAACTGGAGTGAGGTGGTACCTCAATGTTGTTTTGATTTGCATTTCATTTATGGCTAGGGATGTTGAGCATTTCTTCATGTGTATATTGGCCATCCTTCTTTCTTCTTCAGAGAAGTTTTTCTTTAAGACTTAACCCACTTATTTATTGGGCAGTTGTTTCTTTGAGGATTTGTTGTTGGAGGATTTAATTTTTTGAGTTCCAAGTATATTTTAGCTATGAGACCCTTGTCCATTGTATGGCTAGTGAAGATCTTCTCCCAATCCGTGGGCTTTCTATTGATCTTGCTAGCTATATCCTTTGCCATGCAGAAGCTCTGCAACTTCATGCAAATCCATTTGTCCAACCTTTCTTTGATTTGTTGTGTTTCCGCTTCTCTATTAAGAAAATTTCGGCCTGAGCCAAGGAGACCTAGGGTTTCTCCTATTCCATCCTGTAATGCTTTCATATTGTTTGCTTTGGTTCTGAGGTCTTTGATCCATTTGGAGGAGATTGTAGTGCAGGGTGATATATAAGGATCTAGCTTTAGTTTTCTACAAGTAGTTAACCAATATTGCCAGCACCATTTACTGAAGAGGCTGTCTTTCTTCCATTCTATTGTTTTAGCTCCCTTATCGAAGATTAGATGGCTATATGTCTTTTGGTTCATTTCTGGGTTTTCTATTCTATTTTATTGGTCCTGAGGTCTGTTCTTATGCCAATACCAAGCTGTTTTGATTACTAAGGATTTATAATAGAGTTTGAAATTTGGTATTGATGTGTTTCCATTGAAGAGCATTTTTGCTATTCTGGGTCTTTTATTGTTCCATATGAATTTTTGGATTGCCTTTCTATTTCCTTGAAGAATGAGGTTGGAATTTTGATAGGTATCCCGTTGAATTTGTAGATAGCCTTGGGAAGTATTGCCATTTTCACGATGTTAATCTTTCCAATCCAGGAGCATGGGAGGTTTTGCCATTTTTTAAGTTCTGTGTTGATTTCCTTTTACAAGATTTTAAAGTTTTCATCATAGAGGTCATTCACTTCCTTCGTTAAGTTAATTCCTAGGTATTTTATTTTTTGTGGGGCTATTACAAATGGAGTTGCTTTCCTAATTTCAGCCCCACTTTTCTCATTGTTGGCATACAGAAAAGCCACTGATTTTGGGGCATTCATTTTATACCCTACTCCTTTGCCAAAGTTTTGAATCAGCTTTAGTAATTTGGGAGTGGAGTCTATGGGATTCATTAAATACAAGATCATGTCATCTGCAAAGAGGGAGACTTTTATGTCTTCTTTCCCTGTTTGGATCCCCTTTATGTTTGAATCTTGTCTTATTGATGTAGCTAGGCATTCTAATACTAGATTGAAGAGAAGTGGAGAGAGTGCACATCCTTGTCTTGTTCCTGAGTTAAGAGGAAATGGCTTTCGTTTTTCATCAGTAAGTATAATGCTGGCTGTAGGTTTATCATATACAGCCTTTATTGTATTGAGGAATGTTCCATGGATTTCTAATCTTTCCAAAACCTTCATCATAAAGTGGTGTTGGATCTTGTCGAATGCTTTTTCTGCATCTATTGAGATAACCATGTGGTTCTTATTCTTGCTCCTGTTGATGTGATGAATAATATTAATTAATTTGCGTATATTGAACCAGCTTTGCATCCCTGAAATGAATCCTGTTTGATCATGGTGTATGATTTTTTGGATGAATTTTTGAAGTCGATTGGCCAAAATTTTGTTGAGAAGTTTTGCATCAATGTTCATCAAAGATATAAGTCTATAGTTCTCTTTCTTTGATGAGTCCCTGCCTGGTTTTGGGATGAGGGTTATAATGGCTTTATACAATGTGTTTGGTAGTGAACATTCTCTTTTAATTTCATTGAAGAGTTGGAGGAGTATTGGTGTAAGCTCAGCTTTGAAGGCCATGTAAAATTCCGCTGTGAATCCATCTGGTCCTGGACTTTTCTTAGCTGGAAGGTCTCTTATTGCTGGTTCTATTTCAAAGATTGATATGGGCCTGTTAAGATGGTGTAACTCATCTTGGTTTAGTTTTGGCATTTCAATATTTGCTAGGAAATGATTAATTTCTGTTAAATTCTCAAACTTATTAGCATAAAGTTTTGAGAAGTATTCCCTTATAATGTTCTGAATCTTGGTTGTTTCCGTGGTGATGTTTCCATCCTCATCTCTGAGTTTATTAATTTGGGTGGGTTCTCTTCTTTTTCTGATAAGATTTTCTAAGGGTCTGTCAATTTTGTTAAGTTTTTCGAAGAACCAACTCTTAGTTTTGTTGATTCTTTCTATAGTTTTTGTTGGATTCTAATTCATTTAATTCTGATTTAATTTTAATTATTTCTTTCCATCTACTGGATAGGGATTTATCTTGATGCTCTTCTTCAATAGGTTTAGATTTGTCATTAAATTGTTGGTTTCAGATCTCTCCAATTTGTTGATGTAGGAGCTCAGAGGTATAAAGTTGCCTCTGAGTACTGCCTTTGCTGTGTCCCAGAGGAGCTGGTAATTTGTGTGTTCATTTTTGTTGAATAACATGAACATTTGAATTTTCTTTCTAATTTCTCCCATGACCCACTCATGATTCAGCAGTGTGTTGTTCAGCATCCATATTATACCGGACTTACTTTGGTGGCTTTGGTGTTGAGTTCTAATTTTGTTCCCTTCTGGTAAGAGAGAATTCAAGGTATAACTTCAATGTTTCTGAATTTAGACAAGTTTGCTTTGTGGCCTAAAATGTGGTCTATTTTAGAAAACGTTCCAAGTGCTGCTGAGAAAAACGTGTATTCTGATGCTGCTGGTGAAATGTTCGGTAAATGTCTGTTAAGTCTAGTTGATCTATGCAGCTGTTTAGATCTGCGGTTTCTCTGTTGAGTTTTTGCCGAGTTGATCTATCTAGTGGGGAGAGTGGTGTGTTAAAATCCCCAACAATTAATGTCTTTGTATCTATATGGGATTTGAGGGGAAGTAGTGTTTCTTGGATAAATTTGCGTACACCAGTTTTTGGCGAATAGATATTTAGAATTGTAATATCCTCCTGAAGGAGAGACCCCTTAATTAGTATGTAGCGACCTTCTTTATCTCTTCTCACGAATTTTAATTTGAAGTTTATTTTGTCTGATATTAGGATTGCAACTCCCGCCTGTTTATGAGGGCCGTTTGCTTGGTAGATTTTGTTCCAGCTTTTAACATTCAAAATGTGTTTGTTTTTACGGGTAAGATATGACTCCTGAAAGCAGCCAATAGAAGGGTCTTGTTTTTTAATGCAACAAGACAATCTATGTCACTTAATTGGAGAGTTCAGTCCATTGACATTAAGAGATAGTTCTGAGAGGTATTTGGGAGTTCCTGCCATGTTATCCACCTACTTGCTGGCTGCAAAATCTGGGTTCTTCCTATGGTTCTTGGATTCTCAGTTTGGGTGCAGTTTCATGGCCTTTATTTTGGTCTTGTTTGTTTTCTATGTGTAGGACAACTTTAAGAAACTTTTGTAGGGCTGTTTTGGTGGAGATATATTGTTTCAATTTTTCTTTGATATGGAAGGTTTTTATTTGGCCTTCAGTTATGAAGGAAAGTTTAGCTGGGTACAGTATTCTTGGTTGGTAGTTGTTTGTTCTTAGGGCATGGCATACATCATTCCAGACTCTTCTTGCTTTGATTGTCTCTGCTGAGAAATCTGAGGTGATTCTAATAGTTTTCCCTTTATAGGTGATTGATCTTTTCTGCTTGTCAGCTTTAAGGATCTTTTCCTTGGTCTGTGTTGATGCTTTGCAGATTATATTGTTTTAGTGAGATGTCCTGTTCCGGTCTGGCGTACTTGGACTTCTAAAAGCTTCTTGTATCTAAATAGGCCTATCTTTTTGCATGTTTGGAAAGTTCTCTGCTAGAATCCTGTTAATCAAATTTCCTAGACCATTAACTTCTCTCTCTATGCATTCCTCTATACCCATTATCCTCAGATTAGGTCTTCTGATGTTGTCTTCCAAGTGTTGGATAGATCTATCATATTTCTTGGACTTGTCTTGGATGGTTGTATGTTCATTCTCTATAATATCTATGCTTTCTTCAATCCCTGAGATTCGATCTTCTGCATGGTCTAACCTGCTGTCAAGACTTTCTACTTTGTTTTTTATCTCTTTTCCTGCTAATTGGTCAGCTTTAATGGCTTCAAATTCTTTGTTGAAGCTCTGTTTTAGATCTTGTATGAATTTCTTTACTTCCTTAATTTGGTGTTCAGTGTTAATTCTCAAATCACTTAGTTGATTGGTTATGCTTTCTTTGGACTCCCATTCCGACTGTTGGGATCCATTCAGCATTCTCTTTGTGGTCTCCCTGACTTCCTTCAGCTCTTTGTTAATCAATTCCATGAATGCCTTTAGTGATCTTTGTGTATTCTCTTCCTGCTCTCTCAATTCCTGTATTACTCTTTGATTAGTTTCCTCCCGTTCGTGGGATTCCTGCAGTTTTCTTTGAGTGTTCTCAGTCTGCTCACCCCATTCCTGCCTTTCTCTTTGAGTATTCTCAAGCTGCTCATGCAAATCCTGTATCAGTTTTTGAGTAGCTTCCTCACGCTTATGATATTCCTGTATAAATTTTGGATTGCCTCCTCTCTCTCCCTATCATGCTCATACAGAGTCCTATGTATGTTTTCAATCTTTTCATTTATCATGTTTGCCAACCATGTTTGTAGAGCTATTTGGGAACTCTACTCTGGATTATTCATTATCTGATCTGTCCCCTGATTATCAAGATTGGGAATTGAGATACCCGGATTTGCCATTTTTCTTGTGTTTTTCTGGCTTACGCTGCCCATTTGAGATGAAAATAAAACCAGTTTTTTGCTCTATCACTATCTTAAGGCAACAATCAACCAAAGTCTGAATTTGTACAGTCAATAGTCTACAGATACAATCTAGTTCAACGAATACATCTATTCAACATCAAACCACTATATGTTAATGGGCTTCAAACCACAGAGAAGAATTTGGAAAACCAGAAATTATTAGGGTTAGTGAGAGATGTGGGTAATAAATAGGAATAGATTTGTGCGGGGAGGCACAGGGAGAGTTAACTAAGTCCTAATCTTAATGCAGGACATAGGTTGGGTAGGATGAAAGTAGAGAGAGAGATAAAAGAAGAAAGGGAAAGGGAAAATAAGAGTCAGAAAAAATAGAAAAGTAAAAATTAATAATATTATGGACTACTGAAAACAATCTATTTAGAGAAGAACGTGAATATATTGAGGGAAGGGGAGGGACATAGAGGAGATGTGAAAAACTTAAAAATAAAAATGCTTAAAATATTATACAGGTATAAAGAGGAGATGTGAAAAACATAAAACTAAAAATGCTTACAATATTATGTAGGTATAAAGAGGTAGTACTGCTATTAAGGAATTTAAGTCTCAGAGGTTTTGAATTGAGTAATAAATTTGTGGATTAAGTGTGTACACAATGGGGGATAGGGTCTACTAGTTAACTATGGGTTTATGTGAGGATGTGCAGGACAAGAGTTAAGTCACATAAAGAAGAACAAAAGAGAGGAAAAGGTGAAAAGGATAAGAAAGGATGAAAAAAAGATCAGAAATTCAGTAGAGCTAAACCAAAAAACAGAAAGATAATTTTAAAAGAAAAAAAAAAGAGAAAGAAGACAAAAAAAAGAAAGAAAATGCACATTCAGGTATCCCTAAAATAAAATTTATAAGAGGAAAAAAAGGTTACTGGAAAACAATTTTTTTTCAAAAAAGGCAAAAATTAAAGATTAAAAAAAGTTTTAGAAAAGAACAAAAAATTTCTTATATAAGGTACCAAAGGAAAAGAAGAAGAAGTAGAAGAAGAAGAAGACGAAGACGAAGAAGAAGAAGAAGAAGAAGAAGAAGAAGAAGAAGAAGAAGAAGAAGAAGAAGAAGAAGAAGAAGAAGAAGAAGAAGAAGAAGAAGAAGAAGAAGAAGAAGAAGAAGAAAAGTTCTTTGACTTTTTTTGGGAGGGGTGGGAAAAATCCTGTATCTCCCTTGTGTCTGTAACCAGCCTCTTGTTGGAGTCTCTGGTCTGCTTGTGGTCCTGTGGCTTGGTTGGTTTCTTAAGTCAGTATGTTCGAACAGGTAGAAAAATGCTCTGCTTTACCCAGGATTTTGAGATCCTCTTCCCCGGTTAGTTTAATGGGAGGCTGATGTGCTTTGAGAATCACAAAAGAGGGGGATGCAGTGATGAGGCTAGGTTCTGGGTAGAGTTGAGGCCTTTCAACAAACAGTAGCTTTTCCCTGGGGCTATTTTGTGAAAAACTCACAGAGCTCAGCCTGGAGCCATTCTCAGGGTTTCTGTTTACTGAATTTCAATTGATTGTCCAGGATGCTAGAGGGAGGGGCAACCTTTGGCTCTGATTACCCAGTGAAGAAAGCCACTCCTAGGGCTGGCGCCCCAGCTGGGTGACTTTTCCCTGGGTGGAGCTGAGTCTGGAAGGTCATGCCGTCATTAAGTTCTTGTGACCTGCTAAATGACTCGTTTTATTCCAAGGCCTGAGTTGGAGCTAGCAGCTCCGCCGAGCTTTGTAGGTATCCAAGATGGATATCCCGTACTGGGGGGGTGAGGGGTGGCCTTCCCTACTCTGCTCCCTGAGAAGGAGTGAGGACCACGGGCTTCTACTCACGCTGAGTCTTGATTCCTGGGTCGTCTCTGGTCTGTGAACTGCAGGATGAAGGTGTCTGCTCCTTGTCGGTTATTGCTGGTGTTGAGTAGAATCTGCTCGCCCGCTGGGTCTGGCTCCTTCGTCCAGGACTCTCTGTGGCTCAGGTATGGTACCCTGTGTTCACCACCGCCACCGCTTCCGCAGCCAACGCTGCGGCCGCTGCAGTGGCTGCTGGCAAGCCCTCAGATCTGTCTCCTTGCCTGGGTTTCCCCTCTCTGGACTAACTCTCGGTCCTCTGATGGCACACTTGGTGTGATTCTCTGGCTTAGGAATGTTTGACATGATTTTAATTCTTCCTCCTCTTGTTTCAGTATTTCTAATGGTATTACTTCAAAGAATTTAGTGTAAAGAAAATATTTTTGTCTTTATGAACTCAGAATTTTTTATTCAGTTGGGACACATTACATATTTATATTTCATTTTAACTTGGAAATCCTCTTTCCTTCATTTAAAATTACAGTTCTGAATTTATAATACTAAAGTAGCATCTACTAATTTATACGAAATCGTCCAAACTATTTTCACTTCACACTACATGTAATATAGAGTGTAATAATAATGATGAGTAATATAGTATGTAATAATTGCTTTTGGGGAAAGTCAATTACAGTGGTTTTGTGAGATACTGAGTAATAGTAACAGTTATATTTCATTCTACTAAAAAATTCCAAGTTACACCTAAAAATTACTAACAGTTATAAATTAATGCCGAAAAATAACATTGTTTATTAGAAAAAGCCAGAAGGTTCAATAAGCTTGCTTTTTTAAACTTGTCTTGAATCTGGGCTTTGGTGGCTCATGCTGAAATCCTGGCTACCCAAAAGGCTGAGATCTGAGGATAGTGGTTCAAATCCAGCCTGGGTAGAAAAGACTATGAGACTCTTAGCGCCAATATATCTCTTGCAAACTAGAAATGGCACTGTGTCTCAAGTGGTACAGTGTTATTCTTGAGCTGAAGAGCACAGGGACAGTGCCCAAGCCCAATGTTCAAGCCCCACGACATGCAAGAAAAAATTGGCATGGATTTTTACTTTATTATTTCATGATTTTTCAATGTGAAAATATGTACCAAAGGTTTACAATTGCATGAACAAAGTAATGAGTACATATCTTATTAAGCATTGTTGCCTCCTCTCTTCTTTCTCCATCCCATCCCTTCCCATCTCCCTTTCTGCCCCCCAACCCCCTGTACCAAAGTTGTAAAGTTCGATTTTCAACACAAAGTCTTGTATAGGTCATTGTTGCAATGGGTTCACATGAATCCCAATATGTTTTTTCCTTCCCTTCCCCAAATTATATCAACATCAAATACAGTGAAAATAGAGGTTATTTCGTGGGGGAGGGACATAAAAAGCAACAAAGGAATCATCTTGTAAATATGGTAGAAACAACAGCAAGAAAGAAAAACCATGTGAGTCCTTATCTTGGTGTTCATTTCACCTAAAATCAACTTGTCTGACAGTTTGTGTTTATCTCCGACATATACTAGTTATTGCAAATAAGGGAAACCATGGAAGCTACTTTCTTTTGGCCTGGATTACTTTACTTAATACAATTTTTTCCAACTCTTTCCATTTCGTAACAAATGGGGGAAAGTCATTTTTTCTGATGGAGGCATAGAATTCCATTGTGTATATATAACAATTTTTTTTTTTATTGTAAGAATACCGTACAGAAGAGTTACAATTACATGGACAATATAACAAGTACATTTCTTATCAAGTGTGGTTGCCACATTTTATCGATCCATTCATCTACTGATGGACATCTGGGTTGGTTTCATATCTTAGGTATGGAAAATAATACTGCAATAAACATAGTGGTGCTGATAGCTATAGTATGGGCTTGTTTTTGATCATTTGGGTAAATGCCCAAAAGTGGGATTGCTGTGTCATAGGGGAGCTCTATATGGAGTCTTTTGAGGAACCTCCATGCTACATTCCAGCATGGTTGAACAAGATTTCAGTCCCACCGACATCCTGTACAGCTTGTCTTGTTATTACAGTTCTGCATTATAGCCATTCTAACTGGGTGAGGTGGTATCTCATTGTAGTTTGGATTTGAATTTCTTTTATAGCTAAGAAGGTTGAGCATTTCTTCATGAATCTATTGGCTATCCTTCCTTCCTCTTCAGAGAAGTTTCTCTTTAGTCTTTAGCCACTTATTTATTGGGCAATTCCTTCTTTGAGGATTTGTTGTTGGGGATTTAATTTTTCGAGTACCAGGTATATTTTAGATATGAGACCCTTGTCCGTTGTATGGCTAGTGAAGATCTTCTCCCAATCTGTAGGCTTTCTATTGATCTAGCTAGCTATGTGCTTTGCCATGCAGAAGCTCTGCAATTTCATGCAATTCCATTTGTCCAACCTTTCTTTGATCTGTTGTGTTTCTGGGTCTCTATTAAGAAAATTTCGGCCTGAGCCAAGGACACATAAGTTACCTCCTAGTTTGTCCTGCAATGTTTTCAGGGTGTCTGCTTTGACTCTGAGGTCTTTCATTCATTTGGGGTGGATTCCTTTTTTAAATTTTTATTTATTTTATTGTGAATATACTGTACAGAGTGGTTTCAATTACAATGGCAAGATAATAAGTACATTTCTTATCAAGCATTGTAGCCTCCTCCTTTGTTTCCCCTTCAGTGTGATATATATGGATCTAGCTTTAGTTTTCTACAAGTGATTAACCAATTTTGTCAGCACCATTTACAGAAGAAGTTCTTTCTTCCATTCTATTTCTTAGCTCCCTTATTGAAGATTAGGTGGCTACAGATCTGTGGGTTCATTTCTGGGTTTTCAATTCTATTCCATTGGTCCTGAGGTCTGTTCTTGTGTCAGTACCAAGTTGTTTTGATTACAATGGCTTTGTAGTAGAGTTTGAAATTTAGTATTGATATTCCTCTAGCACTATTCATTCTGTTGAACATTTTTGCTCTTCAGAGTCTTTTATTGTTCCATATAAATTTTTGGAATTCCTCTTCTATTTTCTTGAGGAATGAGTTTGTAATATTGATAAGCATCACATTGAATTTGTAGATAGCCTAGGGAAGTATTGCCATTTTCAGGATTTGACTCTACAAATCCAGGAGCATGGTAGGTTTTTCCAATTTCTAAGTTCCATTTTCATTTCCTTTTTCAGGTTTTGAATGTTTGCATCATAAAGATACCTCACATCTTTGATTAAGTTAATACCTAGGCATTTTATTTCTTGTGGGCTATTATGAATGGAGTTGCTTTCCTGATTTCAGCCAGGTTTTCTCATTGATGGCATACAAAAAAATCCATTGATTTCAAGAGTTAATTTTTCCCTTGTAACTTTGCCAACGTTTGAATCAGCATGAATAATTTCGGAGTGGAGTCGGTGGGATTATTTAAATATAACATCATGTCATCTGCATATAGGGAGAGTTTTAAATCATCTTTCCCGATTTGGTTCCCTTTTATGTTTGCATCTTGTCTTTTGCTGTAGTTAGGCATTCTAATACTAAATTGAAGAGAAATGGAGAGAGTGGACATCCTTGTCTCGTTCCTGAGTTAGGAAGAAATGGCTTTAGGTTTTCACCATTAAGTACAATGCTGGCTGTAGGGTTGTCATATACTGCCTTTATGGTATTGAGGAATGTTGACTGGATTCATAGTTTTTATAGGTCTTTTATCACAAAGGGTGTTGAGTTCTAATTTTATTCCTTTGGATACTGTTTCTTGGCTCTTACTGTGGTCTTGTTTGTTTTCTATGTGTAGGATATTTTGTCTTTTGTAAGGCTGGTTTGGTGGAGATATATTGTTTCAATGTTTCTTTGCTATGGAAACTTTTTATTTGACCTTCGGTTATGAAGGATAGTTTAGCTGGGTACAGTATTCTTGGTTGTTAATTGTTTGTCTTATCGCATGGCTTACATCATTTTAGGCTCTTCTTGCTTTAATCGGCTCTGCTGAGAAATCTGGGATGATTCTAATTGGTTTCTGTTTATAGGTGATTGTTCTTTTCTCCTTGAGATCTTTAAGGCTCCATTCCTTGGTCTGAATTGATCCTGTGAAGATTATAAGGTGACAGTGGGTTATCTTGTTCTGGTCTGGTCTATTTGGGGTTTTATAAGCTTCTTATGTCTGAATAGGCCTATCTTTTTGTATGTATGGGAAGTTCTCTGCTAGGTTTCTGTTAAATAAGTTTTCTGGACCATTAACTTCTTTTTCTAGGTGCTCCTCTACACCCATATCCTCAGATTAGGCCTTCTGATGGTGTCTTCCAAATGTTGAATAGATCTATCATATTTTTTGGATTTGTCTTGCATAGTTTTATGTTTTTTGTCTATAATATATAGGCCGTTTTTAATCCCCGAGATTCAATCTTCTGGATGTTCTAACCTACTGTCAAGACTTTCTACGTTTTTTAACTTCTTTTTCTTCTAATTGGTTGGCTTTGATGGCTTCTAAAATTTTGTTGGAGCTTTGTTTTAGATCTTGTATGAAATTCTTTACTTCCTTAATTTTGTGTTCAGTTTCTCAAATCAATTTGTTTATTGGTTATGGTTTCCCTGGACACCCATTCTTTCTGTAGTGCTACATTCAGCATTCCATTTGTGGTCTCCCTGACTTCCTTCAGCAGTCTGTTTATGGATTCTGTGACTGCCTCTATTTATCTTTGTCTAGTCTCATCCTGCTCTCATAATTCCTGTATTGTTCTTTGATTAGTTTCGTCATGTTCACACAATTCCAGTAATTCTCTATGGCTGTGCTCTGCTTGCTCATGCATTTCCTGTATTTATCTTTGACTTTTTTCAACCTGCTTATGCAATTCCTGCATTAATCTTTAAGTAACTTCCTAATACTTACATGATTCCTGTATTAATCTTTGGTTTGCCTCCTCTCAGTCCCTTTCACGCTCACACTGAGTCCTTTGCAAGGTCAATCATTTCATTCACCATGTTTACTAGTAGTGTATGTACAGGTTTTTATGGAGCTTCTCTGGAATATTCATTACAATTTTGTCACCTGATTAACATGAGTGGGAGTTGAGATACCTTGACTTGCCATTTTTATTGTTCTTTTCAGCTTTTTCTGCCCATTTAGTATGAAGGTAACACCAATTTTGTGCTAGAACATTATTTTAAGGCAAGCATCAGCCAGAGTCCTATAATTGCACAATCAAAATGGCTTCAGATACAATCTAATTCAACAGATACAATCTATTCAACATCAAACAACTATGTATTACTGTGCTACAAACAACAAAAAATGATTTGGCAAACCAGAAATTATTAGCTTTAGGGAGAAATGTGGGGACAAATAGTACTAGAGGGATGTGGAGGGGTAAAAGGAGCGTAAATTTAACCAATTCCTAATCTCAGAGAGGAAAATGGATTGGACAGAATGACAGGAGAGAAATATAAAAAAAAAAGAGGGGTGACTGTATAAGATGGTGGAGGAGAAGCTGGAGACTAAACAAGCTCTCCCATAGAAAGTAGTTTTAGAGTTCCAGTGAACAATCCTAAGCCAGAAAGTCACACCAATGTGCCAACACAGGTCCGAGAGTTAGGCCAGGGAGGGAAAATTCAGGCAAGGAGATAGCTCTGAGCTTTTACCAGCAGCTGCGGCGGTAGAGGCAGTGGTGTTGGTGGGGCCGCAGATGCCATACCTGAATCACATAGAGTCCTGAACGAAGGAGCCAGACGCAGCAGGCAAGCAGATTCTACTCAACACCAGCAAGAACCTACAAGGAATGGACATCTTCATCCTGCAGTTTGCAGACCAGAGATGACTCAGTAACCAAGAATGGGCGTGAGTAGAAGCCTGATGTCCTCACTCCTTCTCAGGGAGCAGAGGAGGGAAGGCCACCCATCCTCCCCCCAGGAATGGAGATCTCCATCTTGGATACTGACAAAGCTTGGCGGAGCTGCTAGCTCCAACTCAGGCCTTGAAATTAAACTAGAGTCCTTTAGCAGGTCCCAAGAACTTAACAGCGTGACCTGCCAGACTCAGCTCCACCCAGAGAAGTCACCCAGCTGGGGCGCTAGCCCTAGGAGTGGCTTTCTTCACTAGGTAATCAGAGCCAGAGGCTGCCCCTCCCTTTAGCAGCCTGGACAATCAATTGAAATTCGGTAAACAGAAACCCTGAGAAAGGCTCCAGTCTGGGCTCTGTTTCTCACAAACTCGCCCCTCAGGGAAAAGCTACTGTTTGCTGAAAGACCTCAACTCTACCAAGAACCTAGCCTCATCACAGCATCTCCCTCTTTTGTGATACTCAAAGCAGATCTGCCTCCTATTGAACTAGGCTTGGAGGAGGATTGCAAAATCCTGGGTGAAAGCAGAGCATTTTTCTGCCTGTTCCAAAAAATTGACTTAAGTAACCAACCAAGCCACAGGACCACAAGCAGTCCAGAGAATTCCAAAAAGAGGCTGGATACAGACACAAGGGAGACACAAAAATCAAACAACATTTTTTATACTTCTTTTAATCTTTAATTTTTACATTTTTTGAAAAAAATTGTTTTCCAGAAACTTTTTTTTCTCTTATAATTTTTATTTTAGGGATACATGTGTGTGTGCGTTTTTCTTTCTATTTTTTGTATTCTTTCTCCTTTTTTTAATTATCTTTTTGTTTTTTGTTTAGCTCTACTGAATGTCTGATTTTTTTTCCTTTCTTATCCTTTTCATGTTTTCCTCTGTTTCGTTCTTCTTTATGTGACTTAATTATTGTCCTGCACATCCTTAGATAAACCCGTAGTTGACTATTAGACCCTATTTCCATTTGTGTACACACTTAATCCACAAATTTATTACTCAATTCAAAATCTCTGAGACTTAAATTCCTTAATAGCAGTACTACATCTTTATTCCTATAAAATATTTTAAGCATTTTTATTTATTTATTTATTTATTTTGGGTCCGGTTGTGGGGCCTGAATTCTGGGCATGGGCCCTGTCCCTCAGCTCTTCAGCTCAAGGCTAGTGCTCTACCACTTGAGCCACAGCGCCACTTCCAGCTTTTTTCTTTTTGCTTATGTGGTTCTGGGAATCGAACCAAGGCCTCAGGCATGCAAGGCAAGCGCTCTACCACTGAGCCACCTTCCCAGCCCCAAGCATTTTTATTTTTAAGTTTTTCACATCTCCTTTATAGCCCTCCCCTTCTCTCATTATATTCACGTTCTACTCTAGATAGATTTTTTTCATTTCGGCACAATATTATTAATTTTTAATTTTCCATTTTTTCTGGTCTCGTTTCCCTTTCTCTTTCTTCTTTTTTTCTCTCTCTCTACTTTTATCCTACCCAACCTATTTCCTGCTTTGAGATTAGGACTTAGTTAACTCTCCCAGTGCCTTCCCAATTCATTCTATTCCCATTTTTTACCCCCTTCTCTCCCTAACCCTAACAATTTCTGGTCTTCCAAAATCTCCTTTGCGGTTCGTAGCCCATTCATATACAGTTGTTTGATGTTGAATAGATATATATGTTGAACTAGACTGTATCTGTAGACTATTGACTGTGCAAATTTAGACTCTGGATGATGCATGCCTTAAGAAAGTGTTCTAGCACAAAACTGGTGTTATTTTCATCCCAAATGGGCAGAGTAAGCCGGAAAAATACAAGAAAAAGGGCAAGTCCGGGTATCTCAACCCCCACTCTTGATAATCAGGGGACAGAACAGATAATGAATAATCTAGAGGAGAGTTCTCAAAATGCTCTGCAAACACTGCTGGCAAACATGATAAATGAAAAGAATGAAAACATACAAAGGACTCTGTATGAGCGTGAGAGGTAGAGAGAGGAGGCAATCCAAAGGTTTATACAGGAATATCATGAGGGTGAGGAAGCTACACAAAAACCTAATACAGGATATGTGTGAGCAGCTAGAGAATACTCAAAGACAAAGGCAGGAATGGTGTGAACAGGCTGAGAACACTCAAAGAGAACTAGAGGAATGGCAGGAACGGGAGCGGGAAGAAGCTAAGCAAAGAGTTAGGCAGGAATTGAGAGAGCAGGAAGAGAATACACAAAGATCACTAAAGGCATTCATAGGATCCATTAACAAAGAGCTAAGGAAGTCAGGGAGACTAAAAAGGGAATGCTGAATGGAACCCAACAGAAGGAATGGGAGTCCAAGGAAACCATAACCAATCAACTAAGTGAACTGAGAATAAACACTGAACACCAAATTAAGGAAGTAAAGAAGTTCATATAAGATCTAAAACAAAGCTTCAACAAAGAATTTGAATCCATCAAAGCTGACCAATTAGAAGCAAAAGAAATAAAAAACAAAGTAGAAAGTCTTGACAGCAGGTTACACCATACAAAAGATTGAATCTCGGGGATTGAAGACAGCCTAGATATTTTAGAGAAAGAACGTACAACCATCCAAGACAAGTTCAAGAATTATGATCGATCTATCAAACACTTAGAAGACACCATTAGAAGGCCTAATCTAAGGAAAATGTGAAGAAGAATATCTAGAAACAGTAGTTAATGGTCTAGGAAATTTGTTTAACAGGATCCTAGCAGAGAACTTACCAAACATGCAAAAAGATAGGCCGATTCAGATACAAGAAGCTTATAGAATTCCAAATAGACCAGACCAGAATAGGACATCCCTCCTTCATATTATAATCCACAAAGGATCAACACAGACCAAGGAAAAAATCCTTAAAGCTGTCAAGGAGAAAAGATTAATCACCTACAAAGGAAAACCATTAGAATCAACTCAGATTTCTCAGCAGTGACAATCAAAGCAAGAAGAGTCTGGAATGATGTATGCCATGCCCTAAAATCAAACAACTATCAACCAAGAATACTGCACCCAGCTAAACTCTCCTTCATAACTGAAGGCCAAATAAAAACCTTCCATAGCAAAGAAAAATTGAAACCATACATCTCCACCAAACCAGCCCTACAAAAGATTCTTAAAGATACCCTAAACATAGACAACCAACAAGAACATAATAAAGGCCAAGAAAATGAACCCAAACTGAGAATCCAAGAACCATAGGAAGAACCCAGTTTTAACAGCCCCCAAGAAGGTGGATAACATGGCAGGAATTGCCAAGTATCTCTCAGTCCTATCTATCAACATTAGTGTACTTACCTCTCCAATTAAGCGACATAGACAGTCTATTTGGATTAAAAAACAAGACCGTTCTATCTACTGGCTTCAGGAGTCACATCTTGCCCGTAAAAACAAACACATTTTCAATTTAAAGGCTGGAGCAAAATCTACCAAGCAAACGGCCCTCATAAACAGGCGGGTGTTGCAATCCTAATATCAGATAAAATGGACTTCAAATTAAAATTTGTGAGAAGAGATAAAGAAGGTCGATACATACTAATTAAGGGAACTTTCCTTCAGGAGGATATTTCAATTCAAAAGACCTATTCGCCAAACAAGGGAGCACCCAAATTTATCCAAGAAACACTACTTTCCCTCAAATCCCACAAAGATCCAAAGACATTAATTGTTGGGGATTTTAACACACCACTCTCCCCACAAAATAGATCAACACGGCAAAAACTCAACAGAAAAATCTCAGATCTAAGCAGCTGCATAGATAAAGTAGATTTAACAGACATCTACCGAACATTTTACCCAGCAGCATCAGAATACACGTTTTTTTCAGCAGCACATGGAACGTTTTCTAAAATAGACCACATTTAAGGCCACAAAGCAAACTTGTCTAAATTCAGAAACATTGAAGTTATACCTTGAATTCTCTCTTACCAGAAGGGAACAAAATTAGAACTCAACACCAAAGCCACCAAAGAAAGTCCGGTATCATATGGAGGCTGAACAACACACTGCTGAATCATGAGTGGGTCATAGAAGAGATTAGAAAGGAAATTCAAATGTTCATGCTATTCAACAAAAATAAACACACAAATTATCTGCTCCTCTGGAACACAGCAAAAGCAGTACTCAGAGGCAAGTTTATAGCTCTGAACTCCTAATCAACGAATTGGAGAGATCTGAAACCAAAAATTTAATGACAAATCTAAACCTCCTTGAAAAAGAGCATCAAGATAAACCCCAATCCAGTAGATGGAAAGAAATAATTAAAATTAAATCAGAATTAAATGAATTAGGATAAAAAAAACTATAGAAAGAATCAACAAAACTAAGAGTTGGTTCTTCAAATAAGTTAACAAAATTGACAGACCCTTAGCAAATCTTATCAGAAAAAGAAGAGAACACACACAAACACATATACTCAGAGATGAGAATAGAAACATCACCAAGGACAAAACCAAGATTCAGAATATTATAAGGGAATACTTCTCAAAACTTTATGCTAATAAGTTTGAGAACTTGACAGAAATGGACTTTTTCCTAGCAAATATTGACATGCGAAAACAAAACCAAGATGAGTTAAACCATCTGAACAGGCCCCAATCAAGCATTGTAATATAAACAGCAATAAAAGACCTCCCAGCTAAGAAAAGTCCAGGACCAGATGGTTTTACAGGGGAATTTTCAAAGGCCTTCAAACAGAGCTCACAGTAATACTCCTTCAACTCTTCAATGAAATTGAAAGAGAAAGTGCACTACCGAACACATTCTATGAAGCCATCATTACCGTCATCACAAACCAAGCAGGGACTCATCAAAGAATGAAAACTATAGACCTATTTCTTTGATGAACATTGATGCAAAACTTCTCAACAAAATTTTGCCCAATCGACTTCAAAAATTCATCCAAAAACTCATACACCACGATCAAACAAGATTCATTTCAGGGATGCAAACCTAGTTCAATATATGCAAATCAATTATTCATCTCATCAACAGGAGCAAGAATAAGAACCACATGGTTATCTCAATAGATGCAGAAAAAGCATTCGACAAGATCCAACACCACTTTATGATGAAGCTTTTGGAAAGATTAGGAATCCATGGAACATTCCTCAATACAATAAAGGCTGTATATGACAAACCTACAGCCAGCATTATACTTAATGGTAAAAAACTAAAGCCATTTCCTCTTAACTCAGGAACAAGACAAGGATGTGCACTCTCTCCACTTGTCTTCAATCTAGTATTAGAATGCCTAGCTACATCAATAAGACAAGATTCAAACATAAAGGGGATCCAAATAGGGAAAGAATAAATAAAACTCTCCCTCTTTGCAGATGACCTTAACTTGTATTTAACGAATCCCATAGACTCCACTGCCAAATTACTATAGTTGATTCAAAACTTTGGCAGAGTAGCAGGGTATAAAATTAACCCCCAAAATCAAGGGCTTTTCTTTATGCCAACAATGAGAAAAGTGGGGCTGAAATTACGAAAGCAACTCCATTTGTAATAGCCCCACAAAAAATAAAATACCTAGGAATTAACTTAACCAAAGAAGTGAAGGACCTCTATGATTAAAACTTTAAAACCTTGAAAAAGGATATCAAAACACAACTTAGAAAATTGGAAAATCTCCCATGCTGCTGGATTGGAAAGATTAACATCGTGAAAATTGCAATACTTCCCAAGGATATCTACAAATTTAACGTGATACCTATCAAAATTCCTACCTTATTCTTCAAGGAAATAGAAGAGGCCATCCAAAAAATTCATATGGAACAATAAAAGTCCCCGAATAATAAAAACTCTCCTCAACGGAAAGAACACTGCTGGAGATATATCAATAGCAAATTTCAAACTCTACTATAAAGCCATAGTAATCAAAAGAGCTTGGTACTGGCATAAGAACAGACCTCAGGACCAATGGAATAGAATTGAAAACCCAGAAATGAACCTACAGGCATATAGGCATCTAATCTTCGATAAGGGAGCTAAAAAAATGCAATGGAAGAAAGACAGCCTCTTCAGTAAATGGTGCTGGCAAAATTGGTTAACTACTTGTAGAAAACTAAATCTAGATCCTTATATATCACCCTACACCAGAATCAACTCCAAATGGATCAAAGACCTCAGAACCAAAGCAGACAATATGAAAACATTACAGGATGGAATAGGAGAAACCCTAGGTCTCCTTGGCACATGCTGAAATTTTCTAAATAGAGACCCAGAAACACAGAAAATCAAAGAAAGCTTGGACAAATGGGATTGCATGAAGTTGCAGAGCTTCTGCATGGCAAAGGACATAGCTAGCAAGATCAATAGAAAGCATCACGGATTTGGAGAAGATCTTCACTAGCCACACAACAGACAAGGGTCTCATATCTAAAATATACTTGGAAGTCAAAAAATTAAATCCCCCAACAACAAATCCTCAACAAAACAACTGCCCATTTAATAAGTGGGCTAAAGACTTCATGAGAAACTTCTCTGAAGAGGAAAGGAAGATGGCCAATAGACACATGAAGAAATGCTCAACCTCCCTAGCCATGAAAAAATGCAAATCAAAACAACATTGAGATACCACCTCACTCCAGTTAGAATCGCAAAAATCAAGAACTCTAACAACAACAGATGCTGGAAGGGATGTGGAGAGAAGGGAACCTCACTTCTTTGTTGTTGGGAGTGTAAACTTGTTCAACCACTTGGAAAGCAGTATGGAGGTTCCTCAACATACTTCACATAGAGCTCCCCTATGACCCAGCCATGCCACTTTTGGGCATTTACCCAAATGTTTACAAACAAGACCACACTAAATCTACCAGCACAACTATGTTTATTGCAGCATTATTTACCATAGCTAAGATATGGAACCAACCCAGATGCCCCTCAGTAGATGAATGGATCAAGAAAATGTGGTATATATACAAAATGGAATTCTATGCCTCCATCAGAAAGAATGACATTGCCCCATTTGTTAGGAAATGAAAAGACTTGGAAAAAATTATATTTAATAAAGTAAGCCAAGCCCTAAGAAATATAGGTCCCATGGTTTCCCTTATTTCAAATATCTAGTATATGTATGAGTCAAATAGAAATGGTCAGATAATGTTATGTTAGGAAAATGAACCCTTAGATATGTATTTTAATTTTTTTTTCTCTCATGCCTTTGTTTCTAAAGCATTTATAAGATTATTTCTTTGTTGCTTTGTATGTCTCTCCCCCACAGAATGACCCCTGCTTTCACTATATTTGATGTCGGTATAATTTGTGGAGGAGATGGGGAAAAACAAGTGGTTTAAGGATACAGGGGGACCTGTTGCAACAATGAGAAGTACAAGTTGTTATGTCGAAAACGAACTTTTCAACTTTGGTTTGGGTTATGGGGGTGGGGTGGGATGATTGCGTGGGGGTCTGGGGGTGAGCGTGGGAAGGGATGTGAAGGGTAAACCAAGCAGGAGGCTACAATGCTTGATAAGAGATGTACTCATTATCTTGCCCATGTACTTGTAATCCCTCTGTACAGTATGGTCACAAAAAATTAAAATTAAAATTAAAAAAAAAATAAAAAAATTAAAAAATGCAAATTGGAAAAACAAAAACTAAATTTAAGAAGTGAAACACTTAAAAATTATGTACGTTTAAAGAAATGCTACCGAGAGAAGAAAAGGATAGGATGAGAGTAGCGGAGGGATAGAAAGAAACAAGAAAGCAAAAAAAATAAAAAATACTAAAATTAGTTACTTGATAATTATGTAGGTATAAAGCGATTATACTGCTTTTAAAGAAGTTAAGCCTAAGAGGTTGTGAATTTAGTAATAAATTTCTGGATTAAGTATGTACACAATAGGGAATAAGGTCTAATAATTGATGACAGGTATATATCTTGGGATGAGCAGAACAGTAATTAAGTCATCCAAAAAAAAGAGAGAAAAAAATGAAAACAATAAAAAAGGACCAAAAGCTCAAATGAGATTAAACACACACACACACACACACACACACACACACACACACACACACACACACACACACACACACACACACACACACACACCACAAAAATAAAAATTATGAGAAAAAAAGATTAACAGAAAACACTTTAAAAAATAAAAATTTAAGAAAAGTTTTAAAAAAGAGTTACTTGATTATTTGTTTTTTTTGGGGGGGGGGTGAATGTGAAGACCCTGTATCTCCCAGTGTCCATAACGAGTCTCTTGGTAGAGTCTCGGGTCTGCTTTTGGTGTTTGGTTTTCCTATGGCTTGATTGGTTTCTTGTCTTTTTGGGCAGGCAGAAACTGCTCTGTGTTAGGCCTATTTTTTGATCCTCCTCACAGGCTAGTTCAGTGGGAGGGAGATCTGCTTGGCATATCACAAAAGAGGAAGATGGCTGTTTCCTCTAGTTTGGAGATGCTGTGATGAGGCTAGGTTCTGGGTAGGGTTGAGGTCTTTCAGGAAACAGTAGTTTTCCCTGAGGGGCTAACTCCTGAGACACTCACAGAGCCCAGCTTGGAGCTTTTCTCGGGGTTTATGTTTACTGAATTTCAATTGTTTGTCTAGGCTGTTGTAGGGAGAGGCAGTCTCTGGCTGTGTTTACCTGGTGAAGAAAGTCACTCCTATGTGGGCCGAATTTTTCTGCCTGGGCTGGGTGACTTTCTCCTGGGTGGAACTGACATCATAACGGTCATCATAACTGTCTTCATAAACCTATTGTGTGATCGTGGTATTTCCCCTGCCAGGTAAGTATGGGAAGGGATGAAAAGGGGAAACAAAGGAGGAGGCTACAATGCTTGATAAGAAATGTACTCATTATCTTGCCCCTGGAATTGTAAACCCTCTGTACAGTATTTTCACAATTAAAAGAAAAACCTATTGTGACCTATTGTAACATGGTAAACCTACTGTGACCTCATCACCATTATAGCATCACCAACTAAGTATTACATCAAAATATTATTATCACTCGATATTGTGCCATCATATTGCCATTGTGATATCACTGTTCCATTGGGTTTTTCAAACCTATTATGACCTCATAAAATTTTACAAAACTCGTGGCCTTTGAGCCTATCATCTTGTGAACTTGCACACTTATGATGCATAAAACACAAGACAATCCAATGAGGCACATTGACGATAACTTTATTTACACTAGAAATGGGCCTCCATTTACCTTGTTCTGGGCTGTACACTCAGTGACAGCCCAACCCCAACCACCAAACCTCAGACGTCCAATAGGCATAGTTAATTGGTTTGCAAAAGACCAACCCACCAAATTATCATCTCCACGCCCCAAACTTCAATAGGTAAGAGTTTTTCTTTTCCCTTATTCCTTCCTTCTTTATAGACTTTTCCTTCATTTCCCTTTTTCCCTTCCATCACTTCCTTCTTCTCTTTAGGCCTCTCCACTACACTTCTCTGGACTGGTAGCCAATTGGCTTCCTTCCCCTTCTGCTCTCCCTCAAATTCCTCTTCTCCAAGGTCTTTCCCCTCCTGCTGTCTCACCACTTCCTTCCTTGCAGGTCATTCCTTGATTTTCTCCAATTCCATTGCTCTGACCATGCAGCCTATATATAGGTTGAACCCCTCCATCACTCCAGTGGGTTTCCTACCTAACAGTTTTCAACCATCACTTCACAAACTATTTGTTCCCAATCAATTCTTCAAAGTTCATTATGTGAGGATGACATCCTACCCCCTCCAACAGCATGCCCTGCTCACTTGTGTGGCATGCCACATGCACGCCAGTGGGCCAGGTCATGGGGCAACATTGATTAGTGGGCCCTGCTCATTATTAGGACCATGCTGCGTCATATATCCCTCAATGTTTTTCATGTCCAATCAAATCCTTGATTCCTTCTAACCAAATCCTAAAAATTCCCTTCTCTCCACCCAATGAACAGGTTTAAAAGGTAAATTTAATAGAAAACAAGTAAATTATGGAAACACACTAGTTAACACTAATTAACACTTAGTAAGTTTTATCCTTAACAGTCCATCTTGCAGCCTTCTCTGTATATTGTTCCACTACCTATTCCACTTGAGACTGATGGATCCAATGCTGTTTTCGTGCTAATTCAATAGGTGACAGTGAAGTTAGCACCACCAATAAGGTCTTTGCCACTTCGGTTCCAATTCAGGAGCATGATGAATTTTTATCCACTCCAGCTGTCCAGGCAAGAAAGAGTGGGTGGAGTTTCTTATTTTCTTTTTTGAACTCCATTTCTTAGTTTATTTCACTTACCTGGGGTCTAGTTTTTTAATTTACTTCTGAAGTGAGACACTATAGAATAAACTAAACTACTCTCCTCAAAGAAAATTTCCTTCCAACTGGATTTAATTTCTTATTTTATACTTGAAATTTTTATTTTCATCCTAATGTTTATTTTTAAACACTTTTTATTATTATTATATTTAAATAGTTTTACAAAGAACTTCCCATTCTAAAAAACAGTACACAAATACAAGGTGTCTGACAACATTGTCACCCATTCCTCCTAACCCTTCCCTTCTCACAATTTTTTGTAAAAATTGAGATAGGTGATTACATATATTTCACATATTTCACAGTATTGTGGAATTGTGATACTTAGTTAAAGTCACAAACACATTTCAACCTTGACAAGGCAAATTATTGTTATCATATTCCAAAGTTTGTTAATTCTATGAGCTTTTACAATCCAAATTATTTTTCCCACCTCAGGTGATATTTACATTTTTTTTCCTTTTGCTTAATGTAGGCTATTCCATCTTGCCCTCTTTCCCTCTCATTCATCTCTTCCCATCACTGTGTTTGGGTTGCTTAGTTATTTTTCTTCTATGTCCAGTGCAGCTGATGGGCCCCTTTGTTGTATGTTGTTCCATTTTCCACTTATTGTGTTCCTCCTCCTGGCTTCCCTCCATTGCGTGAATATTTCTGCAGAATACATAGTCAAGAACATGGAGTCATTAATGGTGATACAACAAAATGAGTGGCTGTCCATTGTTTCTTGAGTCCTGTTTACTTTGTCATACCTTCTTGCATTTTGGCTTTAGCATCCATGTATCAGGTAGACACTATGCCATTTGTCTCATTGTTCCTGGCTTATCTCACTCAAATAATATGGTCTAGTTCCATCCATTTCCCTGCAAATACCTTCATTTTGTCTTTTCTAATGGCTACATGGTATTCCATTGTATATAGGTTCCACATTTTTTGGGTACACTTATCATTTGTGGCTTATCTGGGTTTTTTTTCCAAATCTTGGCTATTGTGAACAGTGCTGCAGCAATCATAGAGGTGTGTATGTCTATGTACACTGGTTTCTGTTGTTCAGAGTAAATGCTTAGGAGTGGTATGGCCAGTTCATAGGACAGGTGGATATTTAGCTTTCATAAGTACCTCCAGAATGCTTTACAAAGTGGTGGTATTAGTATACATTCCCACTAACAATGTAGTAATGTTTCTTTCTTTGTATCCTTTCCAGCATTTGTCATTGGCTTAATTTAGAATGTGGGCCAATCTGATTGGGGTAAGGTGGTATCTCAGAGTTGTTTTTAATTGCATTTCCCTTACAGCCAGGGATGATGATCATTTCCTCATGTATTTCTTTGCCGTTTTTATCTCTTCTAATAAGTCTCTCTTTAGCTTCCTTGACCATTTCAAGATTGGTTTGTTAGGTTTGTGAAGGGTTAGTTTCTTGACTTCACCATATATAATATAATGGATATTATAATATAATGGATATTAGACGCTTGACTGTTATTTTGCTGGTAAATATTTTTTCCATTTCTTCCCATTTGCTGGTAATCTTTATGATTCTTTTTTTTAGGCTTTTATAGTTTTCATGAAACAGACCCTCTATATCTTTAGTTAAGTTAACTCCTGGACACTTTTTATTTTGATGTTATTGTGAATGGGGTTGTTTCTTTGATTTCCCTTTCTATTTGTACATTGTTAGTATACAGAAAAGCGATTGGTTTCTGTGGGTTAATTTGTATCCTGCTACTTTGCCAAATGGCTTTATAAGCTCTAAGAGTTTGGGGATGGAGCTTTAGGGATCAGTTATTTATAAAATAATGCCATCTGCAAAAAGAGATAGTTTATCTTCTTCCTCTCCTATGTGGATCCCTTTAATGTCTTTCTCTTGACTTATTGCTCTGTCTAAGAATTCCAGAACTATATTGAAGAAGCGTGGATAGAGTGGGCATCCTTACCTTGTTCCTGTTTTTAGGGGAATTGGTTGTAGTTTTCCCATATTAAGTATAATATTGGCCTTTGATGTGCCATGTAAGACTTTTATTATAATATGAAATGTTCCTTCTATTCCTATTTTTTCCATAGCCTTTAACATAAATGAGTGCTGAATTTTATCAAAAGCTTTTTCTGCATCAATGGAGATAATCATGTGGTTCTTGACCTTGGATCTGTTGCTGTGATGGATGAGATTTATTGACTTACATATGTTAAACAATCCCTGCATCTCTGGAATGAAACCAACTTGGTCATAATGTATGATTTTTTTGAAATGTTTCTGGATTCTGTTGGCTGCAATTTTATTGAGGAGCTTTGTATCTGTCTTAATCAAACAGATTGGTGTGTAGTTCTTTTTTTGTTGGGTCTTTGCCTGGTTTGGAGATGAATGTGATATCGGCTTCATAGAATGAGTTTGGGATTACACCCTCTGTTTCTATTTCTCTGAAGAGCTTGAGGTCTTATAGAATTCTGTAGTGAATCCATCAGGTCCTGGGATTTTCTTGTTGGAAGATTTCTGGTTACTTCTACTATCTCATTGTAGGGAAATTAACATGTTTAATTGATTTCTTTCTTCTTGGTTCTGTTTGGGCAATTTGTATTTCTTATTTTTCAGGCAGAAAAAAATTTTATTTACTGAACTGCTGCCCTCACCATGTATGGTGGAGAAGCATGGCTTAAAAGGAAGGGGGCGACCACCTCTGGGCCAGAACTTAATTAGGTTAGGGAAAGGAAAAAGTTGGCCAGGTGGGGAAAAGTGTAGACACACTGGATCTCGATGTGACCTCAGGACCTGGTACCCTCCTAAAGTCAGATGGGAGGCTTGTGACCAGAGGTGGCCCAGGATGTGATCTAGCAGGAGGAGAAGGTGACTGCTTCCAGGTCTGTTAGTTACCTATGTAACAGATATTGGGCGGAAACTTATCCAAGAAGGAGGGAGGTGTTCCTGTTCAGACCTTACATTCCAGCCTTTTGATAATTTTGAAAAAAGGTGAAGATCCTCTCTGGCTATTTCCTGTTTGCAAGGGGTATCAACAGTATGGGTAAAAGGTTGAAATGAGATCCCCTCTGAGAGAAGGCAGCAGGCAACAGCTGTCACTTGGACAATGAGTCCTGTGATGAAATCTGGAGGAGGCAAGTCTCTTGGACGAAGTATGGAGTCATCTCATAAGGCATTGAGGGACTGAAAAAATACTAGAGAGCAAAAATTGGCAAGAGGAAGGATTTGGGGCTGAAAATGTTGTTAGAAATATCCCTAGCTACTTCTGACATCTGGCGACTAGGTAGAGAACAAGTCAAGTGACAAAGGCAAGAATATAAATTCCTGTCCAATTGAAAGGTAGACAGGTATGGTCATTAGATGGACAGTCTTCTTACTTCCATTGACCTCCCTGCTCTGGTTACTTTTGAAAGGGCAGGCACAAAGTGGCTGATGTGGTATCATGTCCTATTACTCTTTTCCATGTTCCTTTCTTCTGCAGACTGGCTGAGTCTAAGTGTCTTGGTAGGATGGTTTGTCCCAGTTGGTATTAAAGGAGGTTTGAATTCAATTCCTGGGCACTATCCCTTAGTTCAAGGCTAGCACTCTACCACTTTGAGTTATAGAAACTCTTGCAGTGTTTTCTTGTTGGAGATAAGAGGCTCAGTCCAAGCTTCCAGCCTGGCTTTTTGCAGGTTAGTTGTGAGATGGAGTCTTAGGGATATTTCACCCCGGGCTGGATTTGAATTGCAAATTTTGTCACAAAAATTCTTTGTTATTTCCAATTAAAGCAACAAGAAGTTCAAATAGAATAAGTAGAGCTTACCTGGTCCTTATCAAGAATTGACCAAATATTCTGCAATGACACAATGGGCACAAATATGCCCAATATTTTAGAATCACATAGTCAGTACTAGCCTAAACAAGACAAAACAAAAAAGGCAAAACTCAAATCCTAAAATTTTAGACAACAATGTTCTGACATCTTTGCTAACAAAGCACATCAGATGGTTGGGCCACAGTTATCAGAGTCTGTGAAAAGAGCAACTTGTTAGCAAGGCACATTTGAATAGATGGATGGAGGAGAAGAAAGCTTGGTGGAAGGGTAAGGATTGGAGGGGGCCAAATCCTTCACCCACCATTTGACCAAGATGGCGAACTCAAGATGGCAAATTTCTAAAAAGAAAATGCAAAGAAAGCCTGAACAAAAATGAAGCCTAGTTTGGCTAGCCTTTTAGAGGGAACCTAAAATGGGTCCCCTGGACCCAGCCCATGTCACATGCTTCATGGCACAATACAAATAGTTGTAGAAAAGAAATGGAGAGATATAGAAAGTTGGACATGATTAGCAGAGAGCAAAGAGATCCTGAAAGTGAAAAGACTTCAGAACATTTACCATTGCAGAGGCAAAAATTGTCTAAATCTAAGAACAGCATAAAAATATTAGGTGCTCTGGCTATCCAGGGAGCACAAGAGGCATATCAGAGGGGTTTCATGGCTCGGGCATGACTCGTAGCACCCCGTTAAATGAGTAGGCCAGTCGGTCTGGTGAGAGAAGGAGAGCTGACCAGGCAGAAGCAATGTCCCTACTTCCCCTAGAGCAGTCTAGAGAGAAATGGCCAAGATCCCATAACCAAGCAACATTGGGTTTGGAGGTGACCAGCCTTTCCGATTAAGGCTATAGAAACTCTCTATCACGGTGCCACATCTGAACAGAGATTGAGCAACAGAGAGCCGTAGAGAGTAGTTTCACTCACCAGAGAAGAGAAGTGGTGTGGACGTGGATGTGAAGGCCAGCAATGGTATTGGTGAAAAGTCTCCTGTGGTGTCTCAAGGCAGTTTAGTTCACAGAAAAGGAATGGTTAGGAAATTCTAACATTTCCAACTCAAAAACCCCATCTGAGTTACAGAATCATATGTAAGGAACATTAAATAGGTAAGTTTCATTTGGTAGCCTATGAAGAGAATACTAAACACTTTTAAGGCAGGAAAAGAAATTTATTTACCGAACTGCTAACCCAACCATACATGGTGGAGAAGCAGGTCCAAAAAGGAAAGGGGAGATAGCAATTTGTATTTCTGTAGAAATTCATCCATGTCTGCTAGGTTTTCCTTCCTTTGTAAGTAGAGTCTGGAATTATTTCTTTATGATTGTTTGGATGCCTTGGATGTTTGTTGTAATTTTTCCTGTGGTATCTGTGATAATATTTATTTGGGTCTCCTCTCTTATTTTGTTAGTTTCTCTTGCCAGTGGTCCGTCAGTCTTAATTGATTTTTTTTCTTAAAAACAGTTTTTTGTTTTATAAATTTTATTTATAATTTTCTCAGTCTCTATCTCATTAATTTCAGCTCTTATTTCGGTTATCTCTTTCTGTCTAGCAACTTTAGGTTCAATTTTTTTCTTGTTTCTCTAGTAGTTTTAGTTGTATCATAAGATTGTTTACTTGGTCTCTGTTTTCTTCATATGTGCACTGAGAGCAATACATTTGCCCCTCAGGACTGCTTTCGTTGGGTCCCATAGGTTTCTTTGTGATGTTTCTTCATTTTCACTGAATTGTAGAAACTTTTTAATTTCTACTTTAACTTCTTCTGTGACCCATGTATTGTTCAACTTAGTTCAGTTTAATTTCCATGTGTTTAAGTTTTTTTCTAATTTATGCCTTGTTATTGAGAACCAGTTTGATTCCACTATGGTCAGATAGAATACAGGGTATTATGTCGATTCTCTTGTATTTGCTTAAATTCCTTGTATGAACTAAGAAATGATCTATTGTAGAAAAAGTGAAGGGGTTGGCAAGAATTAGACCCTGCTGGTGTATATGCCTGTAATTGTAGCTACTCAGGAGTGTCAGATCTGTGTATTCAGGTTCAAAGCCAGACCAGACAGGAAAGTTCATGAGGCTTTTCTGGGGTTGTTCAGCACCACATTCTACGTCATGTCTAGGGTTGTTCACCACCTTTGCCACCATGGGCTGGGCTGGGCTGCTTATGAAACCAGTATGGAGAAGCCCTCCACCCTACCAGGAGTGAGGTGTTAACCAGTGCTGTTGCTTCAGGCTGGGCTGGGCTGCTTATGTGGGCCAGTATGGAGAGGCACAAGCTGCCATGGGTCTGGAGTTGTTCACTGCAGCTGTCCCCATCCCAGTTATCACTGCCACCCCGGACTGGTCTGGGTTGTTCCTGTGGGCTAGTGCCAAGAGGCATTGTGCCCAGAGTCTGGGTGGTTTGCCACTACTGCCAGCTGCTGCTGCTCCTCCAGGTTAGGCTAGGCTGTTTACACCGGCAGGACAGAGGTGCCACACTGTGAGTCTAGAGTCGTTCACAACTGCTGACAGCTGCTGCTGCTCCTGAATGGGTTGGGGTGCTTGCACCAGCCAGGCAGAGGCGCCATGCCAGGGAGGGTGAGGGGAATCTTCATGCCGGCTCTTCTGAGATTTCGGTTTGTATTCTCTGGGTTGGCACTGGACCTGGGGAGTCTTCTGTGAGCCTTGGGTTGTTTGTGGGTGTGTGGTCCTAGGAGGCTCCAGAGTCAGGCCACTTAAGCAAGCTGGCACAAAGCTTCACCACTTAAGCTGTTCAGCGGGGAGCACCATCACCATCAAGGCTTGGGGAAGGGTCTTCCCACTTTACTGTCTGTCTGTGTAGGTTTTTCCCTTTGCTTTTTTCACTTCCTGTATCTCTCTGAGTAATCGCCTTTTTTTTATGGGTCACTTGCAGAAATGGAGCATTGAAATCCAAACTCTGTATTTCGTTGGGGAGAGCTGTGGTGTTTCCCTGCTGTTCCATCGCGATCTTAGCCCCTCCCCTTTAGGTGGAGTTTTTCTTAGGTGGCCGGTGGGCCTTGGTTACCAAAGGATTGGTCCATAAAAGAATATGTTGTAAAGCCTGCAGATTGTAGCTAGACATTTCTGTTAATATAGCCTTCCCAAATTTAGGAACAAAAGGGGGTGGTCCACCTTAAAGTATTTCAAGATGATTAAATCCTTTAACGTAAGGGCTACATCTTGCTCGAAGGAGAGCAAAGTGGAGGATGCTCACCAAGCCATGGACAGTCTCTGTATTTAATTTAGTTAGTTTCCTTTGAGGGCATATTTATTCTTTCTAATGCCTTGAACTCTCAGTTCTATAAATGGATTGCAAGTTCCAATTTATTCCTAGAGTGTTAATTAATAATTGAGAACTTGGGCCATGAACTCAGGCCCATCTTTAGACCCCACAGCTAAGAGTAAGCCAAATCAAGGAATTATTACATGCCTCAGCTCAGCCTGAAAAAGTGTCCACTATTACTAATAGATAACAATACCCATACTTTCCAGGCTTTACCTCTGTGAAGTCCACTTTCCCAAATTCACCATCTGAGGTTCCTCACATATGAATTCTTTCCATAGGTTCCAGCTTTTCAGCATTTACCTATTGGAAATTACCTACACACCTTACAAAGTATTGTCAGGCTAAGGCCCACTGGTTTTCAGAACATTTTTAGGTAGTGGCCTCGGGAAATTTACCAGGGTGCACATATCTACACGTAAACTGACAGAAAGCTTAAGCCTGTATGCATTTTTCACAGGTTCAGTGTCAACATTTGCACACTTATTACAACTGTATTTTTCTTCTTCCTTTAATTTTAACGACTAGTAGCTCTAGAGACCCCACTGCTTTTATAGAGTGATCTCCCAAGCTACCTGATCAGCTCAGATATTTCCCTTTATCTTAGGGTCTCTAGTTTCTTTAATTCCTGTACAGTACTCTGAACCTTGGAGACTTCTTCCATTTTATTCTCCTCCTTTTCTCTCAAAATTGCTTTCAAGATTGCATGGTCCTTCTCAATGTGCTCCTTAACCTGTAACTGTTTTGCAGGGTTACAGGAGAGTTACTTTGACTTGACAACTGCTGCTCCTTCTCACAACACCTTTGCTTGCTCTTCAGCTTCTCCCTTAAGTTCACAAAGGTACTATTGCGAGGTATTATTTCCCATCTCCACCTGTTCCATTGGGACACCATGCTTCTGCATTATATTTATGGTGAAGATCTCAGCAGTCTTTTGGGGCTTTTACTCTAGTAGTTTCTCTTTCTAGTTTTCGACTTCAGTGTATTTTTGTGACAGATGTTTCAACTGTTCCTTTAGCTCTTCTGTTTTTCTTCCTAATGCTCTTTCCCTTTCCCCAGCATTCCCTATCAGAGCATGTGGTCCTTTAATACTTTCTGAAGAGAAAAATCTCTTTCCTGAGCCTGATATTTTCCTGTTTACTTTTCTTGGCCTCATCTTCTATGACACAGTACTTCCCCAAATTCTCTGCTAACTACTCGTTCCTTCTTTCTCTAATGCTTTGAATTTCTGGTGACACTCTTCAAAGCTTATAATCGACATTTACTTCAGCCTAATACATTATTATATTAGGTCCAGCTCCTTTATCATGGCCATGGTTTCTTTTTTTTTTTTTTTTTTTTTTGGTCCAGTCGTGGGGTCTGAACTCTGGGCCTGGGCACTGTCTCTCAGCTCTTCAACTCAAGGCTAGCACTCTACCACTTGAGTCACAGCACCACTTCCGGCTTATTATTTTTTGCTTATGTGGTGCTGAGGAATCGACCCCAGGGCTTCAGGCATGCAAGGCAAGCACTCTACCACTGAGCCACCCTCCCAGCCCAGGCCATGATTTCTTATTGCAGCATCAGAATCTCTTCTTGGCCTCATTTGTGGTTAGCAAGGATGGCAGCATTGGAGTCCTGTGCTTCTGTCAGCCTCTGATTTGTGGTCCCCTAATTTGCCTCATGCTCACCGAGGGTACTGTACTTGAATTTCATTTGATTCTGAGTGTTATCTAGGTTCCTTTTGAGTATTTTCTTCTCATTTTTGACTCTCACAAGTTCCTAATTTATATCTTCAAATCTTTTCTCAACATCAAATAATTCTCTCTGTTTTCTCCAGTTTACTCTTCTATGTGCTTTTAATCTCTTGGTGGGTTTTGACTGGCACATATTGGTGATTCCCTCTTTTATAAGCGTGTTTTTTGAGATAGAAGTGTGTGAATATTTTCTTTGTCACATTTCTTCTTAAGTTCAGAAGGCTCTTTCTTAAATTGAACACAGTTGGAATTCAGAGCCCCATGCTCCTTTGCATATTTCTCAGAGATATGAACACATTTTCCAGATAGTTAATGTGATTACTAACCTGTCATTTTCTATCTCTCTCCTCCTTGGACATTCATTTTCTTAATGTCCATTTTGCTTGCAATAAGCACACTGATCTAGTCCTAGAGGTTCCCTACTGCCAGTTGCAACTGAATTGTACTGTCTTTGCCAAGGATTTCTTCATCCCTATTCTGGTGCTCCTACCAAAACTCAAACCCCCTTCTTAAACTCTTTTTTTCCCAGGGTATCTCTGTTATCAAACACCCACTGAGCAACCACTTCCAACTTAAAATACACTTTCCCTCAAAACCTTCTAACTTTTAAAGGTTTCTTCTAATATCTGGGGCTGACTGGGTAACAAAGGCCATATTTAGGGCTCTTTGATTCTCCAGGGCTTCAAGACCTATAGGCTTATAGGTCCTTTAGGCTTCTGGGAGAACTTTCAGAAGAACATTTGGGTACTCACTGGGGAACTGTATCATCTCACTCACTTTAGATTGATGACTTGGCTTTCTAGCAACTGCGGTATTCCTGCTAACTGAACCTGGCAATAATTGGTAAGCATTTCCATACCTTGATTACTGTTAGTCTCAGCTTGGGTAAGTCTGGGGAAAGACTTGCTCCAATTGGTCTGGTTCAATAGTGGGCCTACTGTCTGGTTCAAGGACCACTTCAAGTCACCGATCAGGATTCACTCCCTTTTCTTCCAGGTGAAAAGCACCTGTAAAGTGTGCTGACACTTATCCCAGATGTGCTTGTTTGTGAAAATTGCTGTCGCTAATGAGGTAATGAGCCCCTGTTTTTTTTTTTCTGAAAAAGATGGATTTTTCTGTTTCCAGTTATACAGGTCACTAGTGGTAAAGTGAACATATATTAGAAAGGGGGCCTGCTCACCATCTCCTCCATATTCCTGTCTCAAGGGTAATAAGGCTAACATACCACATTGTGACACCTCAGGCTGGTACAAGTAACTACTTTTGGTATGGGAAGACTTAACATTAGAGGTGCTGATGACAAAGAATAGGAGAGAGAGTACATCAGTGCATCTTCCTCTGTGGGACTCTATAACCCTGGGGGAGAATTTTTGGATATGACAACTTTAGGCCTTGTTTTCCCATCCTGAGAAAAGCACTAAACAGAAGTGCATACAGGACACTGATAGAACTATAAGCATACACACAGAGACCAATAGCCACAGACACTTAACCCACATGTCCCACACCTTTCAATGTAGAACTCTACAGAAGGTTCCAGATGACAGACAGTACATCCAAGATTGCCTCTTGAGGAGGTCACAGATGACCTCTGGAAGACGTCACATATGTCCTCCCTAGGAGGCCTTAGATGACCTCTCAGGGAGATTCCAAATGGCTTCCCAAGAAGTGTCAGATGACCTCCAAAGAGGTCCCAGATGTCCTCACAATGAGGCTGAGATTACCTCTCAAGTATCTCAGATGTCCACTCAAGGAGGCCACATATGAACTCCAGAGGAGGTTCCAGATAACCCTGTTGAGAAAGCCACAGATGACCACCAGAGAAGGTCATATATGGATTCTCAAGGAAGTCCCAGATGATGTCCAAGAAGGTCATATTTTTCTCATCAAGGTAACCCGAGATGACCTCCGAAAGAAGCGCCAGATGACATCATAAGTGGTCCTAGATTGCCTCTTAAGGAAGCCCCAATGACTACTTTTGAAGAGTTCTCAGGTGGCCTCCTTAATAAGCCCCAGATGACCTCTGGAGAAAGTCCAAGATGGCCCCTGAAGACCCCAGATGACATCCAAGGTAGGTCTCAGATGGCCTCTCAAGGATGTCGCAGATGTACTCATGATGAGGTTCCAGATAGCTTCCCAAGGAAGCCCTACATGACCTCTCAAGGAGGTTCCAGATGGCTTCTCAAGGAAGCCACAGATGACCTCCAGATGGAGTCCCCAAAACAGGCTGGCACGCTTGCCCAGACGTACCCCTAGAGGTACCTAAATGACTTTTGTCCATGTTGGTCCTCAGGAGACAAACACTTGAGGTCGACTCTCAACCCTGAAGGCTGACACTCTCACCTATGGGGATTTTTCCCTGAGGCCAAGGCCTGATGCCATCCAAATGGATTATATTGATGAGGGTCTCCAAATATTAGAACCTCTATTGTTCAGGAGAATCCATCGAGACACAAAGGGCAAGCATTTTATCCCCCTTCCCTTAGTCTATCCTTCACTGCAGACCTATACTTCCTTCAATGTCTTTTCCTTTTTCCCTTCTACCAGTTCTTTCTTCTCTTCAGGCCGCTCTACTCTCCACAGGCCTGAATTGCTTTGCCTGGGTCAGTTGCCATCCTTTACCTCCTGCTCTCCCTCAACTGCCTCTCCTCTCATGTCTTTCCCTTTCTGCTACCACACAACTTCCCTTCTTCCAAGACTTTTCCCTTTTTCTCTTCTAATTCTATTGCTCTGAATAAGCAGCCACACCAACTGCTTAACAGTTTTCAACTGTCACATCCCAAACTGCCCACAGCCCAATCACTTCTTAACAGCTCAACACTTGGTGATTACTGTCCCAGGCCCTCCTACAGAATGCTCCATCTTCTTTGGTGGCATACTTTGTCCTCTCCAGCTGGCCAAGAGATGGGGCCACACCGATTATCAGACCCTATAGATTATCAGGGCTGTGCTGATTATTACAGTATCATCATTGTGAACTAATAGCAATTGAAATTGGAAATTTGATTGTGATATTACAAACTCATTGTGACATCACAAACCCATTTTGACATCATCACCACCACGACATCACAAACCCATTGTGATAGGATTGTCATTGTGACATCTCAAATCTATTATGAATTCTTAGCTCCTTTGGAAAATCACATGCCCTTTTCAACATCACAGTCCCTTTGTGTACCTATATCCTTGTTGTTAACTAATGACAATTGAGATCAGACATGCCATTATAACATCAAAAAGTGTTTGTGACATCCTCAAAAGTGTGACATCACTTTTTTATGAAAGCATCAGCTCATTGTGACACCACCAAACTCAATGACATAATCGCATTATGACAATTCTCATTGTGACATCATAGACAAATTGTGAATGCTTATTCTGTGATTTCATTGTATTCAAAATGTGGTATGGGAATTGCTATCAGAAATGAATTTTTGTGCCTACATAACAATTTTGAACTGGGCGCTTATGGCTCATGCCTGTAATCCTAGCTACTCAGGAGGCTGAGATCTGAGGATCACGGTTCAAAGACAGCCTGGGCAAGAAAGTCCTAGAAATTCTTATCTCCAATAAACCACTCACAAAACAGAAGTGGCACTGTAACTCAAGTGGTAGAGCGCTAGCTTTGAGCTGAAGAGCTGAGGGACAGTGCCCAAGCCCAGAGTTCAATAACCACAACCGACGAAAAAAATTGACATCATAATCACTTTGTGCCATCACAGTGCCATTGTGATATCACTAACACAATGTGACATCACAAACCTCTCCTGTCCTCATAACTTTTGTGACATGCTTACATTGTGATATCTTAGACCTTTTTGCCCTCATAATTTGTTTTCAACCTCATTTTTCATGTATGACATGAGATACCAGGAATCCACTGTAACATCATGACCATTGTGACATCACACTGACAGATGCCATGGTCATCATATCACATTGTGACATCACAAAAGGTTTTGATCTCACAATTAGTTGGTGATGCCATACTGGTAAGGGGTCACAGTAGGTCTATGATGTCACAATTGGTTGGTGATATTAAAGTGGCATAAAGGATCTCATTTGTCATGAAATCACAGAGAATATGAGTTCACAAATGGACTGTGGTTTCTCCAAAGGCATGTTTTGTCACAAATGTGATGAAATCCTAGCAGGATTGTGATGTCACAGTGTGACACAATGTTCATGATGTCTGTCAGTATGATGTCACAATGGTCATGATGTCACAGTGGATTTCTGATTTCACATATCATAACTGAAATATAAGTTTGAAAACAGATTATGAGCTCATAAATGGCCTAAGACATCACAATTACAGCATTTCACAAGACTTATGAGGACAGGGCAGGCTTGTGATGTCACAGTGTGTTAGTATATCACCATGGCACTGTGATGTCACAATGTGTTGGGCATGTCACAATGACATGATTGTTCTCAATGGTCTTTAACTTACAATGAGTATATGAGTTCACAAATGGACTGTGGTTTCTCTAAAAGTATGTGTTGTCACAAATATATTGAAATCCTAAAAGGTTTGTGATGTCAGAGTTTGACATAATGGTTATGACATCTAGCAGTGTGATGTCACCATTGTCATGATGTCACTGGGAATTTGTGATATCAAATGTCATATGTGAAATCTAATGAGTTTAACAAAAGATCATGAGGACAAAAAGGCCTAAGGTATCAGAATTGCAGCATGTCACAAATGTTATGATGACAGGATAGATTTGTAATGTCACGGTGGGTTAGTGATATCACAATAGCAATGTGATGTACAAAGGGATTGTAATGTCACAATGGTTGTGATTCAGTTTGTTATGATATCAAAGTACAGGCCACATTTGAAATAGAATGAAATCACAAAAATGGTATTCATGTCTATGATGTCACGATGACAATGTGAAGTTCTAATTCTTTCATACCATTTTAGTTTTGTGATAACACAATTATCAGATCGTGTCACAATGACAATGTGATGTCACAATTGTGATGATCTCAAAAATGTTTCTGATGTTGAAATGTCATGTCTGATTCTCAATTGTCAATAATTCACAGTGGAGATTTGGATACATAAAGGGATTGTAATATCATAAATCTATGTATTTTTTCAAAGGTTATAAGAGGTTATAATAAATTTGGGATGTCACAAAGTGATCCTGGTGTCAAAACAGCAATGTCACAATGGGTTTGTGATGTCACAGTGGTGATGAGGTCACAATGGTTTAGTTAAGTCATAAGTTTGTAATATCACAATTATTTGTCCAATTTCAATTGCTCCTGGGTCACCATGAGGACACTGTAATAACCAGCAGTGCCCCTATAATCCACGGGAACAGATAGTCATCATGACCTCCTGGTCTGGACCAACAGAGAGGGGGGTGCATGCCACTGGAGGGGGGAGGTCATGCTGGTGAAAGAGATAAAATGTCAAGCCCCACATGGGGAGCTGCAAAGAAGTAATCGTGCATGGACCTTAGGGAAGTGATGAGTGAAAAATGTTATGCAGGAAACATATTGCAGGGGAGAAGGGTACAGCCTATATATAGGCTGCATGTTCAGAGCAACAGAAGGGGAGAGAAAAAGGGGAAAGGCCTGGAAGGAAATAAGTGATGAGACTGCAAGATGGTAAAGACCTGGGAGAAGAGGAAATTGAAGGAGAGAAGGAGGTGAAGGACTGCAACTGGCCACCTGGTCAGGGCAGGACAAGCCTTTCAAGAGTAGAGCATCCTGAAGAGAGGAAGGGAATGGTTGAAGGAAAAAATGAAAAGACCTGAAAGGTAGGAAAGGTCTTTAGAGAAGGAGGATGAAGAAAAAGGGAAAAGCCTTGCCTTTGAAATGTGGAGCTTTGGAGATCATTATTTTCAAGATTGGTTGTTTGCAGACCAGTCAACAAATGGCTGGGCTGCTCTTTCAAGTTCTGAGGGTCCAGGGTTGAGGCTGCATTGAGCTCTGGGCATCCAGCCCAGGTCAAGGTAGTCGCCTGTTACAAAATTTAAGACAAGACAGGTTTGTGATGTTACATTCCATTAATGATTTCACAATGTCAATATGAGGTCACAAAGGGATTGCAATGTCATAATGGTGATGTGGTCACAATGGGTTTCTAAAATCAACCTATATGCCACATTTGAAATAGAATGAAATCACAGGATAGGCAATCAACTTGTCATTATGACCTCACGATGAAAATGTGATGTCATAATGCTATGATGTCATTGTCATTTTGGAATGTCACAATGGGCTGTTGGTATCATAACAATGTGATCTCACTCTGGAGAAGATGTCATAAAGCGTTTGTAATTGTACATGTAAATGCAACATTTATTGATTTTTCCAAAGCTACACTATTTTAGAAATTTGTAGGAAAACAAGTTAAGTTATAAAAACACAAATTAATATGATTGATTGCATACTTTTACATTTAATTTCGTCAAGTAAAAATACCATTTATTTCTTCTGTATAGGAAGGAAAACCCTAAATATTACAGTTTGTGCCATATTTCACATTGGGAAGCTTTGTCTATATCAATAAGTTTATTTCTTTTATTTCTGTTTTCCTATTCATAATGCTTTTTCTCATAGGATTCTTCTACGGACTTTTACTTTCCCCCATTTGGGGCTTAAACATAACTCATGATCTCACTTTGTTTGCTAACAGTAATCAGTCTACCATTTGAACCATGCCTCCAGCCCAGAAATTTTTGAAGTTAATTGGAGTTAGAACCTCATGAACTTTCCTACCAGGTGGAAAACCATTATCGCCCAAGTCTCATCCTTCTTAATTACTAGGATTATAGAGATGAGTTATGGACCCCAATAATCGATGACTTTTCATGTCTTATAAATTCCACATGTTTGCTAGTAATTGTAATAGTAAACGACCACAGATTGGCTAGCATTAACACTGTAAATACATTGCCTCTGAGTTGGTGGAACTAGAACTCCAAGATCAGAGTTGGCTTCTTCTGAGTCCTCTTTCCTTAACATATTCAAGGCCTTCTGATTCTTTTGGAGGAGACTTCAACTTAAATGCTACCTTTAAGATTCTGTTTCAATATACAATCATTTTCTAATGCAGTGGGTTTTAGATAGTAAGATTTTAATGGGACCGTATTCAACACATAACATATTACTTAATGGATTGAAGAAAATCTCATAGGAAATTATGTGGTTTGGGCATGGAAGTTGTGGTTATACATTAAAAAATTAGCAAAAGAGGTAAAGGTTTTATTAGAGCTTGTAACACCAGTATGAAGTCTTGACCGTAGACATGCCACATTCTTACCTGGTACACACTTAAATTCCTAGCTGTACTGGAGGATTGAACCTAAAACCCTATACTTGTGAAACGGCATATCTACTACTGCCATACCTTCAGATTGTAACTGGATTGCTTATTTTGAGGTAGTATCAGTATGCCTGGGCCTGATTGGACTGTGGTCCTCCTAACACAAGCAAAATATATTGCACCCAGCAAATGATTAGAGTTTCTGAAAATTCTTTTTGTGTCTGTGCTTGCCTGTAACTGGAATTTTCTAATCTCTCTTTCCCAAGTAGATAAGATTACAGGTCTGAGGCTCTTTTCCAATAAAAGTATACAATTTGAAAATATCTTGATATTGCCTATATTTGTGATTAATATATATAACTAACCATAATTTTCTCCCTCTTTTGTTTAGTACTCTGTGTTGAAAACATTGGCTTACTTGACATACATGGCTTTGTTTTGGATGGAATCCCATAACAATCCAAAAAATCTCCCAAAAAGTTATGTTAAAAATAATGGAAAAGAAGGCTTCAGGTTAGAAAAAAACACTGATCCTTAAGTTATAAATGCAATATATTTATAGTATTAGTCAATGCTTTCTTAAGTATGAGAAGAGAAGGAAGGCAGAAATGTGAAAGATGTCAGATATAATTTTGATAACCTACTAGGTCTCTGTGGAAATTCTGTAGTTGTCCCTTCTTGTTTACTTTCTTTCTTAAAGCTTGCTTTATTAAAACCCTGTGTGTTGGAATGATTGGTAACCCTCTCCAGGAAATGAGGCTGATTTTAGAAGTCTGATGTTGTGGTAAATAAGGAATGATGAGAATGAGGGCAGATATTGTCACAGAATGAGCCGACCGGGTTCAACTGCTGAACAGCAAAACAAAGCTAAGTAACATGTCTGGAAGATATATAGATAGATACGTATACACATAAATTTACATGCATGCATGAAATAGTAAATCTCCAGTAGAATATAGAGAAACTTGGCCTGACAATTGTTAAAATATATGCAACTGATTGCAGGAAATGTATACTAAAATATCAATAGTTTATCACAGATTTTACATACATTTTAATGGATAAAAATTCTTCCTTCATTATATATTTAACCTTAGTATATTTTAAGTTTTTTTACATTGTAGTAGGAACATATATACAATGCTGAGAATTAGAATTACACACAATATGCAGCATGGCTAGCACTGGTGGTTCAAGGTTGAATCTTAGCTAGTTAAGAAATTGAGATCTGAAGATTACAATTTGAAGCCAGCAGGAATAGGAAAGATGATTAGTTTCTTATCTCCAATTAACCAACCGGGCAAATGGATTTCCAGTTCAAATTACATGTAGATCACTGGCCTTGACCATAAAAGCACCATCCCAGCCCTGAGTTTAAGCCCTAGGATCAACAGAAACAAAAACACAAAATACAACATGGAGTTAGATATTTTATAATAAAGCACAGTTTTATATACTCTACATTGTTAGAAAGACTAAACTTCTGTGTTCGCTTTATAACCTTCCATAATAAGTGATATTGTCCATATATTAAGCAGAAATGCTTACTCAGATTTAAAAGTTTGAAAGTTTCAGTATATGTTCAGTTTGTTTTACTGCTTTGGGGGGCTGTGACAAGACATTGTCAAGGTGGGGAGTATGTCAAAGAGAAATGTTTTTGACCGAGAATGTTTAAAATATAGAAGAAGGAAGATGAGATTCTATGTACTCATAGGTTTCAGTCTAAAGAACTTAATCTCCAGAAGAACTACTCAGGTATTCTCCACAATCTGGGAGGAAAAAGAAAGTCATTTTTTTCACACATAGGTCTTTCTGGGGCATACTAAAATCAAATGGCAACAACTTAACCTATGACAGAATATTAGTCCATTATGATTTACAGAGTAAGTTTCCGGGCATATAATTTTTTTCTTCCTCTTTTTTGGGGGGTGATATAAATATTTTTTTCAGAAAGGCAACCTTGTCTTAACCATTACCCACAAAATTTATACTATCATAGAATCACAGAGTTTTTTGATTAAATTAACATAATAGTAGGCTCATTTATGCCAACACAAAATATAAACACTAATGACATTTTTCACTGAGCAACCACTCATAAAAAATCATGAAATAATGAAGAACAAATCCATATAAAGTTTTTTTCTGTGGGTCGTGGGCTTGAATTCTGGGCTTGGGCCAGTGTTCGCTTTTCAGCTCAAGGCTTCCACTGTACCACTTGTGCCACAGTGCTGTTTCTAGTTTTTAGGTGGTTTATTGGAGATAAGGGTCTCACAGTATTTTCTGACCAGGCTAGCTTTCAACCAATATTCTCAGTTCTCAGACTCCTGAGTAGCTAGGATTACAGGCATGAGCCATGAAGCCCAGTTCCAAGTCAATTTTTAAAAAGCAAGCTTATTTAAACTTCTGGCTTTTTCCAAAAAACAATCTCATTTTTTCAGCATTAGTTTATAACTATGAATTATTTTAGATATAACTGGGATTATTTTGAATAGTATCAAGTATAATTTTTACTATTACTCAGTATCACACAAAAATCCACTTTAATCAACTTTCCCCAAAGTCAATTATTACATACTATCTCTAACTATTATTATTACATTCTATATTGCATATAGTCTGAATGGAAACTAGTTTGGACAATTTCATATAAATTAGTAGATGCTTTTTTAGCATTATAAATTCACATCTGTGGTCTTAAACAAAGGAAAGAAGATTTTAGAGTTGAAATCAAATATAAATGTGTAGTGTGTCCCAATTAAACCAAAAATTCTAAGTTAATACAGACAAAATTATTACCATTGGAAATAGTGAGGCAAGAGGAGGCAGAATTCAATTATGTCAAACAATGTCTCTGTTTTTCTGCTATCCCTTCCACTAACAAGAACTCTCGGGTCCCAGTTGTCACAAAACTTCAAGTGTCTCTATTAGAATTCATTTGGAAAAGTTCTTAATTACTGATGCTTTTTCTACTTTCTGTTTTATGAAACAAAATATAGGCACAAAACAATTAAAATAAATGTACACATATGTTGAAGTCACCACAGCTGCAAAACCAACCAAGAAATTGGAACTCCCCCAGGAACTAAAACATGTTATGCTCAGTTTCTTTTTTAAGTACAAAAACCTCAAATACATGTTACCTTGAGCAGAAATATAAGGATAACTGTCTTTCAGAAATAAGGTTGTGTTAATTTGTAATTAAATTCATCTGGATGAACCTAATATAGCAAATCCCTTGAATAGATCAAATTGTTTAAAACAAAGGTAACTGTATGTGAAGTAAGATCTGCACATATTAAAAAATATATTACAGTATTAAATCACAAAAATCATGACATACTAAATCACAAAAATCATGACATACTTTAAAAAATTCAGAAATGTAATGAATAAGTCCAATATTATCCATATTGAGAAGTAAATCTTACTGATCTCACAGGAACAAAATATGCAAATAATAGAATCCTAGCAGTGTACCTGAGTGTACATAATTTTAAACAACTCTAAATTACACTGTAGATGATTTAATGTGGGTTATCAAAAGGAAAACATCAACATATGATATAAATGAAATAAAAAATCTAATGAAAAGAGAGAATAGGACTAGTTTCTGGAAAATACTGTTTTAATAAATGTTGGTCAATATCTTTCTAGTACTGGCAAAATTGCATGCCTACTTAGTTAGATCCAAAAAGACCCAAGTTACTCGAGCTGATTTGAAACTTTGGCAAAGTAACAGGATACAACTGTAACATTATTATGGATTTGACTCTGGCACGGAATTCATTTCCTCTTTGATCTGACAAATGAATATATAAAAGAACATAACTTCTCCAACTAAATATCAAGACCTAACTAAACGTATATAATCAGAAAAATCATCATGCAAATCATATTCCAAACTGGCATTTAAGAAAAATCAGTGATACGTACCCTGTGTTTATTTTAAATGATTTTTCCATAAATTATTTCCTTTAGCTTGTATTTTTAAAACATTGTGTTAAATTATGTATATCTTGGTAACTAAAATTGGATGCCTCCTTAAATTTAGTTCTGAGTATAATGTCTCAATTTAGTACCTAAACCATGAAATGATGATGATTACAAAACAAATGCTAATAACCACTGTTTATAATACACAAAATCTCATAAACATAATTTCAGTAAGCATAGGTTAACATTTTGATATCATGGTCTCATGACTGATGAGCCCTATCTGCATGAGTATAGTTGTACCTAGATTCCTCAGCCTCAATTTAACCACTGTTAAAAAATGTTTATATCTTTGTCACCCATCAGTGTTTAAACCTGAATATAAAGCCTAAGGAAAATGATAAGGTAAGAAATTCGCTTTTCTGGATATAAAGTAAACAGAAATGCAGCGTAGAGTAACTCATTGGTTTAAAGCCAAACTATTTCTCCAAAACATTCTAAGCATTTCCTTACAATGTGTATTATTCTCAAGAAGGGAATGGGGAATGTGAGAAGATGACTAACGAAGTATTGTCTTCAAAAATACGTAATTTGGATTTACCTCTTTATTTCATTATAGGCACTTTGGATAAAAACTTTTTGAATAATTGATTTCCAGGTAAGGTATAATATATCCTAATTGCATATACCAAACTACATTCAGAAAATGATATATAGTGATTGAGGAAAGAAAACATATTCAACAAATAGCAAAAAGTATATACCAATAGGGATACTATTTTAAAGAGGGCATTGAAAATATTCTAATATAATAATTAATTGGATTGAACAATTTCACATTGACAGCAATTAACTAGAATACTTTAATTTTAATTGGACAAGATAGTCTTTCTAAATGAGCAAAATCTCCTTTTACTTTATTAGGGAAATAACTGAACAAAAAGTGGAAATTAACATATGAATCTAGAACAACTGGAATGAATTTTTGTCTTCTTATTTTCAAATATTAATTTCACAAGGTATTTTATTATGTTATACACATATCCATATAATGTAGCTTGCTAAATTTTGTTCATTTTATGAATTTCATTATCTTATTTTTATACTTTTATTATGTCATCATGCTAACATAAATTATTTGAACATATATATTTTACAATATTTCTCTTCATCTCCTCTCTTACTTTTTTTTCCAAATTTAATCAGTTCCACCTTTTATACCTTGGTCATCCATTTTATTTTCTAGGTCTAGATTCTGCATATGAGAAATATAGAATTTGTTTTTTACAGTATGGCATATAGCTTTAATATGAATTTTTCTTCTATGTATTTTCTTGAAGATAATAAGATTTCATTATTATGTCTGGCTAAGTAATATATCATTGTGTGTATATATATTACAATTTCTTTATTTAATGAGTGATTAAGGGATATGTAGATTAATTCTATAGTTATTTATTTTTTATTATGTGGGAGAAAGAAGGATGGAAATAATGAGGTTTGGACTGAGAAACATGCTCTTTAAGGCAGGCACTCTAGTATTTGAAACATCCTCTCAGCTGCTCTTTCATAAGTATTTCAATAATGCACTATATCTAAAAAATAAAATTTAATTACATTTGCAAAATGTGCTTTTTCAGTATCTATATTATTATTTATTACAGTGTTACATTTAGTATGTCATGTGAATATTGGGGTGTATGTAAGCATGAAAATGCATGCATGTTTTTATTTGTAGATGAATCTAAGGAAACTGAATTTATGTGATATAAAGTAAGTTGCTAATTTGATGTATATGTCCAGTTTGTGGAGTGTGATTTCAAAATCACATTTTGGTAGGTTTCATACCGAGTAAGTAGATGTTTCTAATCTAAAATCATAAGGACTATAATAGTTACTATGTTTCATAATTATTCAATGTTAGTACTCCAGACATTGTAATAAGTGAAAAAATTGCTTAAAAGTATGATGGGTCAGTAGTAAGCCTTTAGAAACTCTATATTTTCCTGAAAATCTTCAGATGTACTCTTTGGATATTAATTACAAATATATTTATAAACATACAGATATAATATGATTTTACATATGTTAATGTGTATATAGTGTAAATATATATTTAGTTATATTTAAACTTGTATTATAAATATTTATTTATATTCAATTCATCCCATCATATATATACTGTGTGTATGTATATGTATATGGGTGTATATATATATATATATATATATATATATATATATATATAGGGTGTATATATATATATAGGGTGTATATATATATATAGGGTGTATATATATATATTTTTTTCTTTTTTTAGGTCAGTCGTGAGGCTTGAACTCTGGGCTTGGGTTGAAGTCCGAAAGGCCATGAATTTTGTAAAATATTATGAGGACATAATAGGTTAGTGAAAATGCAATGGAACAGATATATCCCATTGGCAATGTAATGTTACCATTACATGAGATACTATTGTTTTGAAGTCACAAATATTTGGTGATGCCATACAGGTGATGAGGTCACATAGGTTTGTGATTTCACAATGGGATGGGGATGTTACAATCTCATGCCAGATCTCTAATTGACAATTATATAAGTTCACAGGGATAATGATGTATCCAAACGCATATGTTGGCACAAGTGTAATGAGTCTTAACAGGTTTGTGATGTCACAATGTTTCTCAGTGATCATGACATCTGGCAGTGTGATGTCACAGTGTTCATCATGTCTCAGTGGATTTCTGATATCATGTTATACCTGACGCAGTATGATTTAAACAATGTATGAACTCAGAGAGGCCAAAGAGATCACACTGGCAGCATGTCAAAACTTTATGAGGATGGGACAGTTTTGTGATGTCAAAGTGGGTTATTGATATCATAATGGCAATAGGTGTCATCAAGGTATTGTGATGTAATAATGGTTATGTGGTCACAATGTATTTCTGATATCAACCCACCTGCCACATTTGAAATAGAAAAAAATCGAAGAATAGGCATTCCAATGAATCTGTGACATCACATCCACAATGTGATGTCATAATACTATGATGTCATTTTAGTTTTATGATGTCACTGTGGCCTGATGTTGTCATAATGACAATGTGATGTTACACTGGTAATGATGTCACAAAGGTTTTGTGATGTTAAAATGGCATGTCTGATCTCAATAGTCATTAGCTCAAAATGAGGATATGGGTGCAAAAAGGGCCTATGAAGTCACAAAGGCCGTGCTTTCTTTCAAAGCTTCAGAAGTCATAATATGTTTGGGATGTCACCATGTGATCATGGTGACACAATGGCAATGTGATATCACAATGGATTTGTGATGTCACCACAGTGATGAAGTCACAATGGGTTAGTTATGTCTCATCAAGTTTGTAATATAACAATGATGTATACAATTTCAATTTCTTCTAATTAACTATGAGGATACTGTAATAACCAGTGGGGCCAGAATTATCTGTGGGAGCCGATAATCATTTTAAATTCTTGGTCTGGCCCACCAGAGAGAGTTGGTAATGCCGCCAAAGGTGGAGGTGTCAAGCCTCACATAGTGAGCTGTCAAGAAGTGATTGAGCATTGGGCAGTTTGGGAAGTGATGTTTGAAAACTATTAGGCAGCATATCCGTTGGAGTGAGGAGGTGTACAACGTATATATAGGTTGCATTTTCAGAGCATTGGAAGGGGAGATAAAAATGGGAGCTACACGGATGGAAGAAAGTGGTGAGACAGCAGGAAGGGAAAAACCTGAGAAGAGAGGAAGTTGAGGGAGAGCAGAAGGTTGGCATGTGGTCACTGGGGCAGAGTAGGGCAGGCCTGTGGAGAGTGGAGAAGCCTAAATAGAAGAAGGAAAGAGTGGAAGGGAAAAAGGGAAAGACCAGGAAGGAAGGACAGGTCTGTAGCGAAGGAGGGAGGAATTGAAAAGTAAAAAGCCTTGCCCGTGTTGTTTTTGAGCTTTGGAGATAAAAAAATTTTTGGTTGTTTCTTTGCAGACCGGTGGGGCTACCTATTGGAGGTCTGAGGTTTGGTGGTCAAGGTTGCTCTTTGACCTGTGTACCCAGTCCAGGATAAGGTAATCACAGTCCCCTTTCTAGTGTAAATTGGTTTATTATATTAAATGTGACTCGATTGTTTGTCGCATTGGTGTTGAGGTCATAAGAACACGAGTTCACAGAAAAAGCTCGAAGTCTCAAAGGCCATGGATTTTCTAAGATGTGATGTGGCCATAGAGGTTTGTAAAAACACAATTGGACAGTGATATCACAATGGCAATACCATAATATCATGTCAAAATAATGCTTTGATACCACAATTAGTTGTTGATGCTATTCTCGTGATGAGGTCACAATAAGTTTGTGAAGTCACAATGGGTTCATGATGCCAGTGTGGCATGGCAGATCTCAATTGTCATTAATTGACAATAAATATATGAGTTCAAAAAGGGACTGTAATGTCTCCAAAGGCATGTGTTGTCACAAATGTGATGCCATTCAAAAAGTTGTGTGATATCACAATGTGACATAATGATCATGATATCTGGCAGAATAATGTCACAGGGGATTTATGATATCACATGTCATGCCAGAAACATGAAATTGAAAACAGATTATGGGCTCACAAAGGACCTAATATATGAAAATGGCAGTATGTCACAAAACATAAGAACAGGACTGCTTTGTGATGGCACAGCAGGTTAATGATATAATTATGGCAATGTAATGTCACAAAGGATTGTGATATAACAATGGTTATCTGGTCAAAATGGGTTTCTGACATAGAATGAATTTACAGAATAGGCCATAACACTCTTACTTCTATGATGTAACAATGTCACTGTGATTTATAATGCTATGATGCCATTGTCGTTTGGTGATATCACAATGAGCTGATGGTGTCATAATGACAATTTGATGTCACTGCTGATTTATGGTGTTACAATGGTTATGAGGTCACACTATATTTCTGATATCAACACACAGGTCAAAATTGAAATAGAATGAAAAAGCCGGGCATGGGTGACTCATGCCTGTAATCCTAGATACTCAGGGGCTTGAGATCTGAGGATAGCAGTTCAAATCCAGCTCAGGCAGGAAAGTCCATGAGATTTATCTCCAATAAAACCACTATAAAACCAGAAGTGGCACTGTGGCTCAAGTGATAGAGAGCTCATCTAGAGCTGAAGAGCACAGACAGCACCCAAGCCCAGAGTTCAAGCCCCATGACAGGCAAAAAAAAAAAAAAGATTAAAAACAGGCATTCACAATCTGTCTATAGCATCACAATGACAACGTGATCTCATAATGTTATCTTGTCATTGTAGTTTTGTGATGTCAAAAGTAGTTGAGGCTGTCATAATGACAATGTTATGTCACACTGGTAATGTCACAAATGGCATGTTTGATATCAATTGCCAGTTCATAATGAGGGTATAGTTACACAAAGGGGCTGTGGTGTCACAAAGGCCATGTGTTTTTTCAAAGGTGCTGAGGTCCTAAAAGGTTTGGGAAGTTGCAATGTGATAGTGATGTCAAATGGCAATGAAATCTCACAATGCGTTTGTGATGTGACATTGGTGATGAAATCAAATAGTTTTGTGAAGTCACATCTCATAATCACATAACCAATTTTAGTTGTACTATATCACAATGTGGATATGAGTTCACAGAAGAAGACAAATAAAAAAGGCCATGAATTTTCTAAAATGCTATGAAGACATACTAGGTTTTTGAAAACACAATGGAACAGTGATATAACAATGGCAATGTGATATTGCAATATGATGACTTAATAATGTTTTGTTATCACAATTGGTGATGCCACACTAGTGACGAGTTTGCAAGAGGTGTATGATGTTACAATGGGTTGGTGATATCAAATGGTGACATGTGATCTCAATCGTCATGAACTCACAATGAGTATATGAGCTCACAACGGGACTGTGATGTCTCCAAAGGCATGCGTTGTCACAAAAGTGAAGTCCTAACAGGTGTGTCTTGTCAGAATGTGACAAAATGCTCATAATATCTATCAGTGTCATGTCACCATGATGTAGATGTCACACTGGATTCGGGTATCACATTTCATACCTGAATTGAGTATGAGAGGATTATCATTTCACAGTGGTTTAGTGATATCACTATGGAAATGTGGAGTCACAAAGGGATTGTGCTACCACAATGGCTATTAGATCACAATGTGTTCTTACTATAGTAGGTTTGTGCTGTCACAATTGGCTGGAAATATCACAATGGCATGCCGAATCTCAATTGTAATTAATTCACAATGAAGATATGAGTTCACAAAGGGACTGTGTTGTTCCCAAAGACCTGTGTTGGCCCAAATGTGATGAAGTCCTAACAGATTTGTGAGTTCACAATGTGACACCAGGGTCTTGATGTTTATCAATGTGATATCACAATGGTCATGATGTCAGAGTCAATTTCTGATACAATATTTCATACCTGAATTATTATGAGTTTCAAAACAGATTCTAAGCTTACTAAACGCCTAAAATATCCTAATGGCAGCATATCACAGAAGTTATGACTAAAAACTCATGCTCTTTGGAGCTTTATTCTTTCTTTGAAATTGTATCCTCATTATGAACTAGTAGAAATTGAAATTGGACATGTCATTTTAATATTAGAAACTCATAGTGACAATAGTGACATCACAAACTCATTGTGACCTCATCACTACTGTGACATCACAAACCCATTGTGACATAAAATTGCTGTTGTGCCTTCACATTCACATTGTGACATCACAAAGCTACTGTTAACTCAGCACCATTTAAAAGACACATAACCTCTGTGGCATCACAGACCATTTGTTTACCTATATCTTCATAGCGAACTAGTGAAAATTGTGATCACACATAGCATTGTATCATCACAAATACTTTGAGCAAAAATTGTGACTGTGAAATCACATTGTCATCATGACACCATCATCTCATTGTGACATCACCAAATCCCAATGACACTATATCATGTTTTTCTTTTTTTTTTTCTTCTGTGCATTTTTTATTGTAGTATAGTGTACAGAGGGATTACAGTTACATGAGCAAGGTAATGTTGTGAATGCTTATTCTTGGATTTCAGTCTATTTCAAATGTGCCATGTGGGTTGATATCAGGAAACCATTGTGAACTCATAATCTTTGTCACATCAAAATCTCTTTGTCACAGCACATTGCCTTTGTTACAACACTAACCCACTGTGACATCAAATACCTCTCCTGTCCTCATAACTTTTGTGACATGCCATTGTGATATCTTAGGCTTTTTGTGAGTTGAAAATCTGCGTTCGACCTCACATTTCAGATATGACATGAGATATCTAAAATCCAGTGTAACACCATGATATCACACTGATGGACATCATAAAAATTGTGTCACTTTGTGACATCTCAGACCTGTTATTTCTTCACCTTTTTGACTACATATACTTTGGTGACATCAGAATCCCTTCTCAAACTCATATACTCATGCTGAGTTAATAACAATTGAGATCCCACATGCCATTGTGCCATCACCAACCCCTTGGGACATGTCAAATCTATTGCAACCTCCTCATCAGTATGGCGTCACCAATTGTGACATCAAAACATTATTATAACATGATGTTGAGACATCACATTATCATTGTGAAATCACTGTTCCATTGGGTTTTCAGATAGTATGACCTCATACTGTGAAGCTTCTCCTATCACCTGGTATCCTCATATTCAATTATGAGTAATTGAAATTAGGTATATCATTCAGAAATTACAAACTGTGACATCACAAAACCATCGTGACCTCATCACCACTGTGACATTAAAAACCCAATGGGACATCTCATTTCCATTGTGACATTACAGATCACATTGTGCCATCCCAAACCTATTATGACCTCTTAATACCTTTGAAAACACACATGGCCTCTGTGACATCACAGAACTTTTTTGTATTCATATCCTCATGGGAAACTAATTACAACTGACATCAGACATACCATTGAAACATAACAAATCCTTTCTGACATCATCATAATTGTGACATCATGTTGCCATTACACCATCAGCTCATTTTGACATGTAAAACTACAATGCCATCATGGCATTGTAACATTACATTGTCATTCTGATGTGATAGACACATTGTGTTTGCCTATTATTTTATTTGATTCTACTACTAATGTGGCATGTCAGTTGATATCTGAAACCCATTGTGAGTTTGTGACCATTGTGATATCACGATGCCTTATTAGCATCACATTGCCATTGTGATGTCACATTGCCAAATTGATGTCACAAAAGGATTTTGATGTGACAATGGTCATGATATCAAAATGAGTCTCTGATATCAACCCACATGCCACATTTCAAATACAATGAAATCACAGATTAGGCATCCATAATGTGTCTATGTTATCACAATGACATAATGGCAAATGCTATAATGTCATTGTCATTTTGTGACATCACCATAAGCTAAAAATGTCATGAAAACAATGTGATGTCACACTGGTTATGATATCACACAGGGTTTATAATGTTACAATGGTTATGAGGTCACAATGTGTTTCTGATAGCAAGTGATATGCCACATTTGAAATAGAATGAAATCACAGGATATACAATCACAATGTGTCTGTGACAGCTTTCTGTTTTTTGGGGGGAGGGGTCCTGTCATGGGGCCTGAACTCTGGGCCTGGGCACTGTCCCTCAGCTCTTCAGCTCAAAGCTAGCATTCTACCACTTGAGCCACAGTGCCACTTCTGGCTTTTTTCTTTTTGCTTATGTGGTGCTGAGGAATGGAACACAGGGCCTCATGCATGCAAGGCAAGTGCTCTACCACTGAGCTACCTTCTCAGCCCCTATGACAGTAAAATGAAATGCGATGTCATAATGCTATGATGTCACTGTTATTTGGAGATGTCACAATGAGCTGATGGTATCATAATGACAGTCTGATGTCACAGTGGTGATGATGTCACAAAGGGTTTGTGATGTCACACTCTATGTCATGTCAGATCTTAATTGCCATTAGTTTATAGTGCGGATAAGAGAATGAAGTCACAACATACACAAATGAACTGTGATGACACAAAGGCCATGATTTTTTGTCAAAAGTGCTAAAGTTCCTAACAAGTTTTGGTTGTAAAGTGTTAATTGAAGAGCTAAAGTAACTCATTTTAAGATCAAGCACCCTGAGCTGTGCTGCCCTCAGAGTAGCGTCCTGAGCTGTGCTGCACTCAGAGTAACTCCCAAAGAGAGCTGTGCTGCCAAAGAAAAACATAGCTCTCAGGAAAACAGCAGGTTGCCACCAACCCTGGCCACCCTTAAGGAACAGAACAGTTGCCAAGGTGTTGCATCAGAAAAAGGGAAGTGCAGTCAAGGTGGACTTAAACCCCCTGAACTTGTGAACTTGCTTGTGTGGAAAACCCCTGAACTTGTAAACTTGTTTGATAGTATAAAAGCTGTGCTAATTTTGTGCTTGGGACCTCTTAGTGGCACTGGTTACCAAGTGTGTGGAGGACCAAGCTCGAGCTTACAATAAACGACTCTTTGCTGTTTGCATTGATCGTGGTCTCTGGTGGTCTAAGAGGGGGTATCTGAAAATCAGGTACTTCATTAATGATATAAAAATGGGTTAGTGATGTCAAAACTAGTTTGTAATATCACACCTTATTTCAAATTTCAATTGCTACAAGTTCACAATGATACAAGTTCACAGAAAGAGTTTGATGTCCCAAAGGCCATGAATTTTCTAAGATGTGATGAGGTCATAATAGGTTTGTGAAAACATGATGGTACAGTAATATCACAATTGCAATATGATGTCAAATTATAATGTCATAAGAGTGTTGTTATGTTACAATTAGTTGCTGATGCCATAATAGTGATGAATTCAAAATAGTTTTGTGATGTTGCAGTAGATTGGTGATGTGACAATGTCATTTCAGAACTCAATTGTCATTAACTCACAATGAGTATATGAGTTTAGAATGGGATTGTGAGGATTGCAAAGGTATTTGTTGGCACAAATGTGATGAAGTCAGAACAAATTTGTGATGTGACAACAGAACAGATTTGTGATGTGACAGTGTAATGTCTAGCAGTGTGATGTCACAATATTCATGATGTCACAGTATATTTCTAATATTTCATGTCATACCTGAAATAATGAGGTAGAAAAGAGGTTGAGCTCTCAATGGACCTAACATTACACAGTGGCAACATGTCATAAAAATTATGAGGACAGTGCCACGGACCGGCTCTGTCGGGATGATGGAGGACACCTAGGGGAGGAACTGGAATAGGTGGGGAGATGGCAAACAGACAACCCACACACAAGAGGAGTGGATGCTGAGTGCGATTTAATGCAGAGGATAGCAGACTTTTATAGCAAAAATTCTCCATTAGAAAAGGGCAAAAGGTTACACAATCTTGCTGCAGGGCTTCATTCTTGGGTGGTCACCAGCTGGTCTCCTGATAGGCACTTGTCTCCAGCTTATCTCTAAGAAATACAATGGGTTTCGATGTTTGTCACCAATTAACCATTACCTTCTTTTATAGAGGCCTTAACTGTCCCATAAGATCTTTCCTGTTCCTTCTTTAGTAGTAAGCACCAAGGAGACAAAGATCTAGCAAGTCTCTTAGTAAATAAAAGAGAGTAACAGGAAATTCTTTCTCCTAAGTAGTTATCTCAGCAATTGCCATACATTCTTTCTGTTCTAGCCCTGCCTACAGCTTCTTGTAAATCTCTTACAAACAATTCCTTCTGCTGAAGTGACTTTGTGAAACCCTCAATACTTTTATATTTACTTATGACTTGTCTACTAGCCTCCATAAGAGGGGCTTCCAGGGTAGCACTTAACTCTGGTGAGTTAGTCATATTTTTAAGACACTCATCAGATATTGGAGTCGTCAACACTCTTAAGAAAGAGCTTTGAATAAGGGGACGTTGACAATGAGTAAGTACAAAGAGCAGTAGAAACAGTAAAAGATTAATAGGCACTCTTATACAGTGAAGAAAAGAAAAGCAGAAACACATCTTTCCCAGGGGTTTGCCAGCCTTTCCAGGAGGTAGGCCTCTTTGAAGCCCCATTCTCAGGTTTGAACGCAGGTTTCCATGCTAAGCAGACTCCACTGGAGTAGGCGTGGCAGGACAGGATATGTTTGAGTTGTCACATTGTTTAGAGATATCATAATGGCAATGTTATGTCACAAAGGGATTCTGATGTCAAAATGGTTATGAAGTCAAAATATGTTTTTGATATATAACCACATGCAACATGAGTCAAGCAGAAAAGGTCAGATAATGTGATGTTAGGAAAATGAACCCTTAGATAGGTATTCAAATGTGTTTTTTTTTTATTTCATGCATTTGTTTCTAACGCATTTATAAGATTATCTCTTTGTTGCTTTGTATGTCCCTCCCCCACAGTATAACCCCTGCTTTTACTATACTTGATGTCAGTATAACTTGTGGAGGAGATGGGGAAAAACAAGTCGTTTAAGGATACAGGTGGACCTGTTGCAACAATGAGAAGTGCAAGTTGTCATGTCGAAAACGAGCTTTACAACGTTGGTGCGGGGGGGGGGGAGGATTGGTTGGTGGAGGTAGGGGGGGAAGTAGAGAAGGGATGTGAAGGGTAAACAAAGGAGGAGGCTGCAATGCTTGATAAGAAATGTATGCATTATCCTGCCCATGTAATTATAACCCCTCTGTACAGTAGTATGTTCACAAAAAATAAATTAAATTAAAAAAAAAGAAATATAATGAAATCACGTAATAGGCATTCATAATGTTTATATGATGTCACAATGACAATGTAATATAATAGTGGTAAGATGTCATTACAAATTTGTGATGTCACAATGAGCTGATGTCATTATGACAATGTACTTTCACAGTGATGATTATATTATAAATGCTCTGTGATATTACAATGGCATATCTGATCTCAATTGAAATTTCACAACGAAGATATGGATACACAAAGGGACTGTGATGTCACAAAGGCCACGTGTTTTTTTCCAAAGCGCTAAAGATGTCATAATGGGTTTGGGAGGTCTCAAGGTGATTGTAATGTCCCAACAGCAATGTGATATCACAATGGCTTTGTGATGTCACATTGATAGTGAAGTCACAATGGACAGGACAGGTTTGTGATGTCACAACAGGTTAATGATATCACAATGGCACTGTGATTTGTCACAAAGGGAATTCTCATGTCACAGTAGCTTTGAGTTCACAATGGATTTCTGATATCCACCAATATTGCTCCCTTGAAATAGAATGAAATCACAGAATAGGCATTCACAATATGTCTATAATGCCACTATGACATATGATGTCATAATACTATGATATTTACGTTTAGTGATGTCAAAATGACATGTCTAATCTTATTGGTCATTAGATTACCATGAAGATCCCAAAGGTTGCTATGTGGTGAGTCTTTTAAAAGCCACATTGTGCTGAGTCCATTACACAGAGTTATTTGTGCTATTTTTTAAAGTGTGCTGTGTGCTGTCATTCCAAAGGGTCCTATGTTCTGAGTACTTGAGAGTTAGGTATCCCCGACAGTCTCTCTCTCTCTCTCTCTCTCTCTCTCTCTCTCTCTCTCTCTCTCTCTCTCTCTCTCTCTCTCTCTCTCTCTCTCTCTCTCACACACACACACACACACACACACACACACACGCACACACACACACAAATACAGAGGGTCATCGTGCACCTGCTTGGTGTATGGGGTGGATGGAGAAGATTCTCCCCCAGTGGTTGGACTGAGGGGAGATTCGATCACCCTGGGCAGCTGCTAGGGTTGGGGTAAGCCCTGAGATGAGGTGGGGCTGCTTCTGTCATGGCCTGGTAGCCTTATGGCAGACTCGGGGCAGCACAAGTCTAAGAGGTGGGGGACACGGCAGAGGAGGGAGGGGCATGACCAAGAGGAGGACAGGGCATGGCAGAGGAGGCACATAGCTGCTGCAGCCATTGGCTGACATGCTTGTGCTATAAGGGCAAGACAGCCCTCGAGAGAAGTGGTGGCAGAGAGATGAGCAGCCACATGCACCAGGAGAGGCTGCGTCCATGGCTGGCCTCTGTTGCTGTAGGAGCATAGGTCTGGCCCAGGAGCACAGAGCACAAAGCCAGCACAGCAGGCACATCCCTCCCACAGGCGCAGGGAGGCTCAGAGGCCAAGTAGGCCCTGAGTCCAAGGTCCCTGTGCCAGGAGTTCAGCTGTGGCTGAGGCACGCTTAGCCCTGCCACCTGCTTGCTCCTTTCCTGGCCCCTATCCTGCCCTCTCCACGACATCACGTTTCAAACATGTTGCTGCTGGCTCGGACCCGCAGTGCCTCTCAGAGTCATCCAGCGATGGTGTGCCCCAGCCCAGATTGTGGCCCTGAACACGTCCTGCCTCCCCCCCGCCCCATCCTCTACTCTGGGCCTGAGCATCTGCCATGATGTTGCCATTGCTGCCATCTTCACCTAGAACAGCAGCCTACACCTTCACCCAGAAGCACACATGAGTGGATATCCCGTGGTTGCACACCTCGTGATCTCTCCCAACCCCTCTTCCCCCCAACCCAGACCCACGACTCCTGCCTCCCTTGTCCTGCCTCCCTTCTCGCATCCAAACCTTGCCTCACCAGCTCCAGGTGCCAGCACTGGCTCTGCCACAAATGCACCCCAAGAGTGGGAGATGGGGGAGTGGGTGTGGATCCAGGGATCCCACTCCCATCCCTAGTATCAGTGTCTCAGGAAATGGAGAGATGCAGGGTTTGGTGAGAAGGGAGCCCCTGGCCTGGAGCAGTGGGAACCACACATCCCCACATGTTCACCCTTCCTCTCCAAGATGGGTACCTGGTGGCTTTATTCTGAGGTGGGGAGCAACGCCACACCTGCCTTCTTGGGTTTTTTCCTTTTTTTGGGTGTGTGGGGCATTGAATACAGAAGATAGGGACCGCTTGCTGTGTGAGTCCTTGTCCTCTGTTCTCAGTCACCCTCTTACCTAAGGAGGGTCCCAGAAAAGCCCACTAGGGAGGTTAGGGCACTAGGGGTGAGATGGAAGGTGAATATCTGGGAGTAACACACTCCCTCTGACACACATACACATGGCCTGTTCCCCCCCACCCCACCTGTCAACAGTACTCACAGGGTGATCCCATTTTCCAGCTCTACCAGCATCTGCTGGTGCTCCCGGTCCATCTGGTCTCCTTGTCCTCCCCAAGAATCCACCCAGTCACCCAGAAGCATCTAGGCTGTAAGTAGGGAGTCTGTCCATGTAGACTTTAGAACCCCATCTATTTCCTCAACACCACGCCCACCCCGGGTCAGACACCCCCTGGGTACCCCAAGACCTCTGCTTGTTGTCAGTCCTGGCTCTGAGGAGCCACCTGTCTGGGAAATTTTTTCACCCAGCGTCCTGTCTTAGGGTTTTGGTTAATGGGGAGTTAAGGCTGGTTGTTCCAAAGGTGAAGTGTCTCACCCTGGAGGAGGGGAGAAGCGGGGTCATGCTGTGTCATTAGAGTGGTGCTCCCCTTGGGTGGGAGATCTCGGTTTTAACAAGGGAATGGGGAATGGGAACCTGCGTGCTCCAGCTTGTACACTGTCCCAGATGAGGAACCAACAAACAGGAGAGGCACTACTCTGATTCTGTGTGTGTGTGTGTGTGTGTGTGTGTGTGTGTGTGTGTGTGAGAGAGAGAGAGAGAGAGAGAGAGAGAGAGAGAGAGAGAGAGAGAGAGAGAGAGAGAGAGAGAGAGAGAGAGAGAGAGAGAGAGAGAATCTTTCTCCTTGTACAGCCTGACTGTGCTCAGTTAAGTGATCAGTTGGCAAATTGCAGGTACTGCATGGAAGAGTCTTCTGTCACCATTTTGGATGTGTGTGTATGTGTGTGTGTGTGTGTGTGTGTGTGTGTGTGTGTGTGTGTGTGTGTGTGTGTGTGTGTGTTGAGAGAGCACGAAGATGAGAGCAATGAAAATATAGTTAAGTCACCATGTCTAAAAATAGCAAAAGCATTTTATTCCTCTCTGTGTGTATATTTGTTGTTGTTGTTTTTACATCAATACCAAGTACGAGCCCAGTCACAACTTTTGTTTTCTCCTTCACAGTTTCATGGCTCCTTTATGGAAGATTTCAGTAGCTCATTGTTGTCATCCTAGGTACTCAGGAGCTGAGATCTCAGGATCACGCTTCAAAGCCAGCCTGGGCAGGAAAGACCCTGAGACTCTTATCTCCAAAAAACCACCAGAAAACTGGAAGAGGTGCTGTGGCTCAAGTAGTAGAGTGCTCACCTTGAGCTGGAGAGCTCAGGGACAGCACCCAGGCCCAGAGTTCAAGCCCCACAACTGAAAAGTAAAACATTTTTGCCTGCAGAGATATGGAGGTGTATGTGTGTGTGCTGTGTTTGAGAGACCAGATACTGGCCTCACTGTACAGACATTTCTAAGAACTCCCCAAGGTTGCCCCCGTTTGAAGCCACAGTAGGATGGGTGGTACATTACCAAGAACTCAAGAGGATGTGGCCTGTGTCAGGCAGGGAGTGGGCAAATGGGTGCTGGTGTGGGGTTGTTGTGTCTGCATTCTATCCATTGAAGGATGGATTTGGATGTGGGGTGTCAAAGTCTGAAATCAAGGGTTGCAAGAAGTTTGTGGCCTAACAAATTGGTTTTCCTCTGGGTATTTGAAGGTGGCTGAAGCTGGCTGCTGCCGGTGGCTCACAACTGTCATCTCAGAAGGTTGATATGTGAAGACCATGGTTCCAAGACAGCTTGACCAGAAATGTCTGTGATACTTGATATCCAATGAACCACCAGAAAACAGGAAATGGCCCTGTGGCTCAAGTGGGAAGGTGCTCATCTTCAGCTGAAGAGCTGAGGGACAGTGCTCTGGCCCAGAGTTCAAATCTCATGACCAACAATAAACAAAGAGGTGGCTTTAGTTTTCCACATAGCAGTGTGTACGGTAGGAAATTACATGCTGGATTATGCGATATTCCACATATGTGAGAGGCTCAATTTTGTGTCTACAGTTGGTCTGAGTATGATAGTGCCATCTTCTCACGAATCGGATGTTATACTAATGGAGAGAGTTCATAGTTCTCAGGAACTGCTGAGGCCTTGAAATGTCCGTGTTTGTGTGTGTGTGTGTGTGTGTGTGTGTGTGTGTGTGTGTGTGTGTGTGTGTGTGTGTGTGTGTGTGTGTGTGTGTGTAACTTTTCCTCATCTTTCTCTGTCCCCTTCCTGGGTGCCTGTCTGTATCTTTCTGACCTAAGATAGTGCCCCTCCTCCACACCAACCTTGCCTTAAGTCCCTTGTCAGGGTCTACAATGAGTCCTAAATTGCCAGAGGCCTGTGTTCCAGATTTTCTCTGGGGCACAATTCTGACTGTCCAAATATTTGGCTGACTCCAGGGAATTCTGAGACAGCTCGCAGAGTATCTCCACTGCCTCTGAGGGAAGGACTCAGTCATGTGATGTCCTGTCCTTTACCTCAGCTGCGCCTCTGACTGCACATCCCTCTCCGCAGGCTTGCAGTGGAGTAGGGAATAGGGGGTTGCTGGTGGCTCTGGGCAACTCGAGCTTGACAGCTGACTGAAGACCACCCAAGCAAGGAGGATTCTGGATTACATGGGAGGTGAGGCCAATGTGGCTTGAAAGTATTGATCAGTGTCTAGTAAATGTAAACATACTTTATCATAGGACGGTCTATCTTCCAGCCCCAGCTGGGCCTCTCAGGTCCTTCTAGACAATTCTGGATGCCCAGAATACATAGGCACAGACTTTAGATTCCAGGGCCAGGGAACTGGGGGATAAGAGACTGGTATGGCCAATACCTCAATGTTCTGGGGCATTAGTCTTGACCTGGCTATGCCTCCCCTTTTGTACATTCACTTCTTAACCCAGTGTTGGCTACACACTGGCCACTTGTGGGAGGACTGTGGAAGTGGCAAGAGGGGAAGTGAGATTTAGGATGACCAAAATCTGGATTTATGGCCTGTGGGAGTGGCAAATGGTGTCTTTAAAAAAATCTTAGATCTGGAACTCAGGGCCTAGGCACTGTCCCTGTCCTTCCTTTGCTCAAAGCTAACTTTCTACCATTTGAACCTCAGCTCACCTTTCATCTTTTTTACTAGTTTAGTGGAGATAAGAGTTTCATGGCTTTCTTGCCTGGGCTGGCTTCAAGCTGCCATTCCTAAGATCTCAGCCTCTTGAGTAGCTAGGATTGCTGGTATGAGCCACTGGCACCTGCTAAGAATGTTAGTGAGTGTGTGTGTGTGTGTGTGTGTGTGTGTGTGTGTGTGTGTGTGTGTGTGTGTGTGTGTGTGTGTGTGTGTGTGTGTTTACTGGGACTTGAACTCAGAGTGTAGACGTAGATGCTATCCTTTAGATTGTTTGCACAAAGTTGGTGCTGTACCACTTGAACTACAGTTGTTCTCTTTCCAGTTCTTTGATGATTCATTGGAGATAATAGTCTGCCCAGGCTAGCTTTGAATCTTGATTGATTCTCAGGTCTCAGCCTTGAGTAGCTAGGATGACAGGAATAAGCCAACTATGCCCAGCTAATAATGGCTTTTCTCCATAGTGAACTGGGAGCTCCTGAAAGGTTTTCTGTATTTTTTCTGTGCCAGTACCCGGTCTTCAACTCAGGGTCTGGGCTCTGGTCTCTTACTTTTTCCCTCAAGCTGGCACTCTACCACTTGAGCCACAGCTCCATTTCTGGCTTTTGATAGCTCATTGGCAAGAAGAGTCTCATGAACTTTCCTCCGCTGAGCTGGCTTTGACCCACGATCTCTGATCTCAGTCTTCTGAGTAGCTAGGATTTACAGGGGTTGAGCCACTGGTGGCATTGGGTTAGAAGATTTTCCTAAGCAAGAGTTCTTCCTTGCGTTTGCCCTGACTCCTCAATGCAAATGATGCCTGAGTGTCAGGAGCTGTGAAAAATAGGCTTTCAGCCACAGGAAATGGCTGAGGTCCATGTTGAAAAGTCAAGCTAATCTTTCCCTGGGCCCCATTCTGGACCCTACCCTCTGCCCTACCTGTGACTCAAGTACAAACCTTGACCCAGCCTTGATTGTTCAGCCAGACTTGTCTGAAGACACAGAAACTTCATTCCCCCCACACCACCTGCTCTAACACCACACCTCAGGACCTTTGCCCATGCTGTATACCTTCTGGCTGAGGCTCTCTGTTCTGTTCCACATTAGAAATCCTGTGGAATTTTGGCACTGGTTATATCACCTCCTAGAGCAAGTCCTTCCTTCCATTCTCCCTCTTTTAAAAAAAAATATTGAGTTCCTAGAGATGGAACTTGGTAGGTTGACTGGCAAATGCTCTATATTGGTGTGTGTGTGTGTGTGTGTGTGTGTGTGTGTGTGTGTGTGTGTGTGTGTGTGTGTGTGTGTGTGTGTGTGTGTGTGTGTGTGTGCCAGTTCTGGGGTTTGAATTCTAGACCTGGATGGTATCACTGAATTTTTATGCTCAACGCTAGCATTCTACTACTTGAACCACAGCTGTGGCCTTTTGGGGGCTGAATTGGAGAAAAGAGTCTCATATAGACTTTCCTGACTGCACTGGCTTGCAATTATGATCCTCAGGTCTCAGCCTCCTGAGTAGCTAAGATTACAGGGATGAGCCACCAGTACCTGCCCTCTACTTCTTACCTATAACCTTGGCCCTCCTGAGTCCCAGAAGAGTATGTCTCACCAAGATCACTTTTTTTTGCCAGTGTTGGGGCTTGAACTCAGAGTGTGGGCATGTTCTTGAGCTGCTTTTGGTCAAGGCTACATTCTATCACTTAAGACACAGTGCCACTTTTGGCTTTTTCTGTTTATGTGGTACTGAAGAATCGAACCCAGGGCATCATGCTTGCTAGGTAAGCACTCTACCACTAAGCCACATTCGCAGCTAAGGCTTACTTCTAACAGGAGCTATGAGGGTGGGATTTATTTGCGTACCCTTTTCAACAAAGAAATCACTGGCTATTTCATATCTTTGCCAGGATTTGGGACCAGCCTGAGACTTGGCAATGAGAAATGATGAATGAGTGATAGCCACGAGGCCCCAGAGATCTAGGCTTACATCCTACAGAGGGATAGGGAATATGGAGCCAGAACCTTTCAGAACTCCTACATCCTAGGAACTGTGGTCTCTCTTGAGGCAGTGGCTGACTGCTAGATATCCCAATGGGACATCTCAGCCAGAACATAATGCACCCATTGCATACACCAACCCAGGGAAGCCTTCAGGACTTCATTTACTAAATGGCAGAGAAGGATGTTTTGTTTAAGCTGCCAGCTCAGACTTAGTATTCTGTGAGGGCTTGTCCAAACTTGCCCAGGTTGGGGGCTGGGCATGGGCCACATGATGAATGCTCACCATCCATATATCATCCATCCATACACAGAAACATGGAGTTACTGCCTTCTTTTTTTTTCTTTGGCAGGTCCAACGTTGAAATATGAGCCCTATCCCTGATCTCCTTTTGCTCAAGGGTGGCCCTCTGCCCTTGAGCCATAGCCCTAACCCATGGGGATATTTTCCTGTGATCTCTTTGAAATATGATTGTTGCGGACTTTCCTGCCCTGGCATTCAAATTGGCATTCTCTACATCTCAGCCTCCTGAGGAGCTAGGATTACAGACAGGAGCCACTGACACCTGGCTTTCTTTTGTTCTTCTTGTTCTTTTTTAAATCGTGACAATTTGAAATCTTCACAGTGTCATTCTAATGGTTTGCATTCGAAGTAAACTACCCAAGCCTGGAGTTGGAAGGCCAGGACTGTCACCCACAAATGGAAGGAGATCCTGACAAACTCATTCCTATTTATGTGAATACTGATGGAATGTTATAAAAGTATTCATTAAATTTTCAGTGAATTCATGATTGTATTTTAGAAAGCCACACAAAAATTATAGGATTTATGTCTTCCATTTTAGCACCATGGTATGATTACCTAATGGAAGGATATTGAGTAATTTTTAATTAATGTTTTTTATAAGTATTCAGCCATGATACTTCATTAAATGGAGACATAACTTAATAACTAATAATTGGTAACTATATATATATAATTTAATGTTATCCTCACATTCTCTAAATATATATATATATATATATATATATATACAGCAATCTACACATCTATCTATCTATCTATCTATCTATCTATCTATCTATCTATCTATCTATCTATCTATATCTATATATATATATATTCCTGGCAGGTCAATTTGCCAGAGGCTAGTGTGCTAAGATGTGACCCCATTTACGGATTGGGCATTCTCTAGGCTGTGAGTTGAAATCTCAGCATGGTCAAAAATTATTAATGTAGTAAGAGACCACTTTTGACACATTTTTTTCCTGAAAAAAACTTCTGGTCTCAATATGATGTATAATCCATATCAAATATATCCTGTGTAACAGGATGTAATAAATGAAATGTTATTTGTGTAATAATACTAAATAAATAAGGGTAATAAACATCATACTCACTAAACTCATGTATGTAAATAGATATCATATATGAATATTATTTTTTCCAGTGCTGGGGATTTAATTCAGGCCCTGGGAACTGGTCTGAATTTCTTGTCTTCAAGGACAGTGAGCTTTCCCTTCACCCACAGTGCCACAGAGTTACACAGACCCTGAGTTCAAATCACAGGCCTGCCAGAAAAATGGTGCAAATTCCAAACCAGGGCCTTTTTTTTTGGCCAAGCATGGGGCTTGAAGTCAGGTCGTGGCATCTGTACCACAGCTGACCCTGGGATACTTGGACCCAAGTTCAAATCTCAGGCTTGACAAAAAAAATAAAAATAAAAAGAAGGATAAAACAGAGATGTTCAAGAAGGTGGATTTACATTTTTTCTCTTTGCATTGTGACCATTCTTGGTCTAAATGACGAGGCCCAGAAAATGTACATGACCTTGCATGCTGACGTTTGTCTCACTATTAGGGAAACCATAGCCGAAACCTCAACTTAGGCATGGAGGTTGAATCTGGGACTGCCACTAATGATTGGCAGGAGATTCTAAGAAATGCATTCCAATATACATACATTCAAATGGAATATTATAAATGTAACAATTAAATTAGTAGTTAGTGTATGAGTATACTATAAAATTATACACAACAATTATACTACATTGACTAATTTTCAATTAATACTTTATTATGTATTCAACAATGAAACTTAAAAATGGAAGAAATAATTTAATTGTAAGTAATTGGTAGTAATATATGTAATTTCATAATATACAGACATCTTTCTCTTGTTTTATACATACATATGTATATATATATGCCAATCTACACACTAATCTGTTTATATACTTTTCTCTCCTGGCGTTCACTGGTATAGTGATGGTTAGTACATACAAAGCCCTGAAGTTGATTCCTTACTTCCACATGCACATAAAAATCAGGAATTTGTGCTGTCACTGAAACACTCGAGCACTAGCTTTAAGCATAAATGTTTAGGGACTGTGTCTAGACCCTTACGGACACCAAAAAAGATTGAATATTATGACTGCAACTCTATAAGGATAGGACTTCAAATACTTCATCACAGAGCAAGCCGGGAGTCTCGTGCAGACAGCTGCCATCTAACCTGACTTAGCCAGAAGTATACCACTGCAACCCAGCACCACGGAAACATATGCTGCTGACTCGCTCACCTCTGTCATCAAAGGTACTCAGGGGCTGAGATGTGACAGTGGTGGGTTTAAAACCCAGCCCTTTCAGGATGGCTGTGAAACTCTGGATTGTGGCTCAAAGTGGTGGAGCTCTAAACTTGAGCAAAACATCTTAGGATAGTACCCCCAACATTTTAGTGCAATCCCGTGGCTGACTCTCCCCCCCCAAAAAAAACCCTCTGAATCATTAGATGTGAACGTTGTGTAGTTTGTGATGTGTTTCTGAAAGAATGGTGATACTGATGAAAGCACCCTAATACTATTGACAGCTTGTGGGATACAGCTATTTGATGAGTCCTTCCTGGGGTGCTGGGTCCCTCCTGGAGTTATGTGTGCTGAGTCCTGCACAGGATGCTGTGTGCTGAGTCCTTCACAGGGTGCAGTGTGCTGAGTGCTGCATTGGGTGCTGGGTGCTGAGACTTTCATAGGATGCTGTGTGCTGAGGCCTGTAAAGAGTGTTATGTGGAGCCGGGAGTTGGTGGCTCAAGCCAGTAATCCTGACTACTCAGGGTCAGAGATCTGAGGATCGTGGTTCAAAGCCAGCCCAAGCAAGAAAGTCCATGAAACACTTATCTCAATAAATCACCATAAAACTGGAAGTGGCACTGTAGCTCAAGTGGTAGAGCACTAGCCTTGAGCTGAAGACCTGAGGGACAGAGCTCAGTCCCAGAGTTCAAGCCCTATGACCGGAAAAAAAAAAGAGTGTTGTGTGGTTTGTCCTTCAAAGGGTGCATTATTTCATCTTTTCCTTGTAAGAGCTCCAGAACTGAGATGATTATGCAGACAAGAATATTGAGGCTCCAATATATCTCCATGGCAGGGACAAAATTATGTATTAGTGAAGACTAGTGGGTTGTCTATTGCAGACAATTGTTTTGTTTTGTTTTGTTTTGTTTTTTTCTCAGTCATGAACCTTGATCTCAGGGCCTAGGCAATGACCCTTATCTCTTGGGCGCATGGCTACCACTCCACCATGTGGAGGCAAGGACCCCCTTGCAGCAGAGTGCCATGGCCTATGGTTCTGTAGTTGAGGTCTGTCATCCTGCCTTCTCAGGAAGCTGAGATCTGAATATCAGGGTTCCAAACTATCCCAGACACAAAAGGTCCGATGTGCCTATTATCTCCAATTCACCACTAATTAACCTGAAGTGGAAGCTGGGTGCTTTTGGCTCATGCCTGTCATCTTAGCTACTCATGAGAATGAGATCTGAGGATCATGGTTCAAAGCTAGTCTGGACAGGAAAGTCCTTGAGACACTTAGCTCCAATTAACCACAAGAAAACAGGAAGTGGCTCTGTGGCTCAAGTGGTATAGCACAAGATTTGAGCTCAATTGCTCAGGGACAGCAACCAGGCCAAGATTTCAACTCCTACATCGACAACAAAAAAGACAGAAACAAACTAACAAACCTAAAGTACAGGTCAGGGAATGTGCCTTAGGGGTAGGGTGCTTTGCATCTGTGAAACCCTGGGCTTCATTTATCAGGACCACATCAAAAGGAAAATACCTGAAGTGGCTCTGTGGTTCAAGTAGGAGAGGGCAATCCTTGTACAAGAGACACTAGGTACAGTGATCGTGTCCTGAGTACAAGCTCCAGGACTAGTGAATGCACTCTCTCTCTCTCTCTCTCTCTCTCTCTCTCTCTCTCTCTCTCTCTTCTCTCTCTCTCTCTCTCTCTCTCTCTCTCTCTCTCTCTCTGTCTGTCTGTCTCTCTCTCTCTTTCTGTCTCTCTTTCTTTCTCTCTCTCTCTCTCACACACAAACACACACACTCATACACACAGAAAGCAATAGTGAAGCTGTGACACAAAATGGTAAAGCACTAGACTTCTCTGAGCTCACAATCTGCACCCAGGCCCTGTATTCAACCACCAAACCTAGCCACCCAGGGGACAACTGGGAGAGGGCAAAGGTTGCAAAACCTGATGAGCTTCACCAGAATTAGAAGACAGGAAGGTTTGTGATATCTGACATGTGCTTCGATTCCCCAAGCTTCTGGAAAACTAGGAGAGGCATCATAGGCCCATCATCAGCCTCAATGAAACATTTCTTTAAGGTCAGTGTCCTAGTTGTCTGCCAGAAGGACTACTGAATTATATTGAGCACTGAATCTGAACACCAGAATATACAAAGTCAGTATAAGTGCACAGAACTTGCCCTGCCATGGGAGGTGGCACAAATGAATGCTTCCTGTCAAATCCGAGCACTGGGAAGAGAGATAGCTTGGGGTACAAAGCGGCCTTTTTCTCCTGGCCTTCAGAGCCCACCCACACTTCTCACTAATTGGCCCAGATGGTGTTGCGTGTTACACAGCTGTACAGGAGTGAGGCCTTTTGTCTGCCTGTCCAGACAATGAGAGAGACTTCTGGCCTGGGATGCAGAGAAATCCTTAAGGTACACTGAGAGCAGTGAGGGGAGCCCGGGAACATCCAATGTCATGAAAACAGTCTCTGTGTTATGAACTCATTGAATTGAATACAAATTTCATAGGTTGATGCCATTCATAATATCTACTCTGGAGCTTCTTCTATAGGAATACATCCAAACAAAATGAAAACAGCACCGAAAAATGCCACAAACCACAGACAGTCAGCAGTTTCTGTTTTGCTTCCTTGCATGGTGACTATCCTGGTTCTGAATTACATAGCTGCAACCTATAGGTCACCTGGCATTGCTGAAGGCTGGCGGGCTGTCAGTGAAGCCATAGGCCAACCTGACACTAGACCCTGAGTTCGAATCCTGGTCATGCCATGTAAAAAGGGCTGGAGAGCCTAAGAAATTATTGCCTGTCCATAAGAACACCAGAGGAATGTAATCAATGTCATGGTTGGATGAGTAGTCCGTCAATGTGTCTAGAATAAAATTAGACCCAATAATCACAGGGCAAGGATTGATTTTAATTCAGATTATTATGCATTAAAAGAACTGTTGATTAAATGGAGTGCTCCCTAAACACATGAGAATTGGTAGGAATGTAGTATATGTCATTGAATATTAGATACCTCTGGCAGTACCTAAATATCTAAATTTATATTTATTTAGATATAAACATCGTAATAGAAAGTTACAGCTATTTTGGCCAAACCTGGGGCGTGATCTCAAGTCCTGAGATCCACTTGGCAGCTGAATGGGCTAGAGGCAGTGGTGCTGCACACACCCATTCATGAATTGGGCCTCTCAGGCCTTCAGATCATGCCCCATCATTGCCAAAAATTTCTTCCTGATGTAAGATTTCAAGTGTGACACCTGTTTTCCTTTTCTGTGCAAGTTCATAATAGGTCTGCAAAGCTACATGCTACGGAATAGATGGGAAGAAATTTAATAAATGTTATTGGTGCACTCACAGTCCATAAGTGCTAAATAAGTAAATCAATAATAAAATATAATGAATCACTCCAACAAGCACGATATAGACTGAATATATAGAAGTGAGTATAAATCATACATTTAACATGTTTATAAATGTTATGAGGTACTTGAATTCAGGCATAGGGAAGAGTTTAGTTCATGCATGCTTCTCATAGGAAATGATTTTATTTTACTTGGGAACATACTGTACAGAGGGGTTACAATTACAAGGGCAGGATAATGCATACATTTCTTACCAAGCATTGCAGCCTCCTCCTTTGTTTACCCTGCTCATCCCTTCCCAGCCTCCCCTCCAACCCAATCCTTCTCCTACGCCCCCCCCCCCCCGCATCGATGTTGTAAAGCTCGTTTTGGACATGACAACTTGTACTTCTCATTGTTGCAACAGGTCCACCTATATCCTTAAACGACTTGTTTTTCCCCATCTCCTCCACAAGTTATACTGACATCAAATATAGTGAAAGCAGGGGTTATACTGTGGGGGGGGGGACATACAAAGCAACAAAGAAATGATCTTATAAATGCATTAGAAACACATGCATGAAAGAAAAAATATTAAAATACATATCTAAGGGTTCATTTTCCTAACATCACATAATCTGACCTTTTCCACTTGACTCATACATATACTAGATATTGCAAATAAGGGACACCATGTGGCCCAAGTTTCTTTGGGCCTGGCTTACTTCACTTAATATAATTTTTCCAAGTTTTTCCATTTCCCAACAAATGGGGCAATGTCATTCTTTCTGATGGAGGCATAGAATTCCATTGTGTAAATATACCACATGTTCTTCATCCATTCATCTACTGAGGGACATCTGGTTTGGTTCCATATCTTAGCTATGGTAAATAATGCTGCAATAAACATAGTTGTGCTGGTAGCTTTAGTGTGGTCTTGTTTGTAAACATTTGGGTAAATGCCCAAAAGTGGGATTGGTGGGTCATAGGGGAGCTCTATGTGAAGTATTTTCAGGAACCTTCATACTGCTTTCTAAAGTGGTTGAACAAGTTTACATTCCCACCAACAATGAAGTAAGGCTCCCTTCTGCCACATCCCCTCCAACATCTGTTGTTGTTAGAGTTCTTGATTTTTGCATTTTAACTGGAGTGAGGTGGCCTCTCAATGTTGTTTTGATTTGCATTTCTTTTATGGCTAGAGATGTTGAGCATTTAATCATATGTCTATTGGCCGTCTTTCTTTCTTCTTCAGAGAAGTTTCTCTTTAAGTCTTTCGCCCACATATTTATTGGGCAGTTGTTTCTTTGAGGATTTGTTGTTGGGGGATTTAATTTTTTGAGTTCCAAGTATATTTTAGATATGATTCCCTTGTCCATTGTATGGTTAGTAAAGATCTTTTCCCAGTTCGTGGGCTTTCTATTGATCTTGCTAGCTATGTCCTTTGCCATGCAGAAGCTCTGCAACTTCATGCAATCCCATTTGTCCAACCTTTCTTTGATTTGTTGTGTTTCCGTGTCTGTATTCAGAAAATTTCAGCCTGAGCCAAGGAGACCTAGGGTTTCTCCTATTCCATCCTGTAATGTTTTCAGAGTGTCTGCTTTGACTTTGAGGTCTTTGATCCATTTACAGTTGATTCTGGTGCAGGGTGATATAGAAGGATCTAGCTTTAGTTTTCTACAAGTATTTAACCAATTTTGCAAGCACCATTTACTGAAGAGGCTGTCTTTCTTCCATTCGATTGTTTTAGCTCCCTTATCGAAGATTAGATGGCTTTAGGTCTGTAGGTTCATTTCTGGGTTTTCAATTCTATTCCATTGGTCCTGAGGTCTGTTCTTACGCAAATACCAAACTGTTTTGATTACTATGGCTTTATAGTAGAGTTTGAAATTTGGTATTGATATTCCTCCAGCAGTGTTCTTTCCGTTGAGGAGCGTTTTTGCTATTCTGGTTCTTTTATTGTTCCATATGAATTTTTGGATTGCCTCTTCTATTTCCTTGAAGAATGAGGGTGGAATTTTGATAGGTATCGCGTTGAATTTGTAGATAGCTTTGGGAAGTATTGCCATTTTCACGATATTAATCTTTCCAATCCAAGAGCATGGGAGGTTTTGCCATTTTTTAAGTTCTGTGTTGATTTCCTTTTTCAAGATTTTAAAGTTTTCATAATAGAGGTCCTTGACTTCTTTAGTTAAGTTTATTCCTAGGTATTTTATTTTTGTGGGGCTATTACAAATGGAGTTGCTTTCGTAATTTCAGCTACACTTTTCTCATTGTTGGCATACAGAAAATCCATTGATTTTGGGGGGTTAATTTTATACCCTGCTACTTTGACAACGTTTTGAATCAGCTTGAATAATTTGGGAGTGGAGTCTATGGGATTCTTTAAATACAAGATCATGTCGTCTGCAAAGAGGGAGAGTTTTATTTCTTCTTTCCCTATTTGGATCCCCTTTATGTCTGCATCTTGTCTTATTGCTGTAGCTAGGCATTCTAATACTAGATTGAAGAGAAGTTGAGAGAGTGGAACAATGATTATTTTTAATTAAGAGTTCATGACGTGTGCCAATAAGAATCACACTCAAGAATTGGAGGCATTGGGAAAGATCCAAGAATCGGTACTCACATGGTACATAGGATTCCAACACAGCTCACCACATCTCATACTCTATCCAAATAGGTATTTATTAACATACTAGCTTCAGCTTGTGAATGGATGAATATTGTGCCCCAACCCCACCAAGAGGCTCTATCTCAGTTCCTGGGTATGGCCTAGCTGTTAGTGGCTCACAAGTTGGTAGGTTCATGTGTACCCATTGGGATGTTGTGCCTGCTAGGCCCCGAGATTAAATCCCAGAACTACAAAATGTTTCATCCTGATGTGATGAGCCAAACCTTGCACCTGTTTTCCTGTACTGTGTAAGTGCTGGGTCTCAGCAAGAATAAAGAATCAAGATAGCATAGGCAACTCCACACCCATGGGAATAGGGTGTCATCTATGTCAGCACAGTTATATATGTCATCCTATAATCAACAAAATACACAATACCTCCTTGAAAAAGACACAAAATAAAACGAATATCTACACTGAATGCAAGATGCATACCACACCTGTACGTAAATAGAGATCTTAGGTTTAAAAGATGTGAGTGTCTTATTTTGTCTACATTAGGGGCTTCAAATCAGGCCCTGGACCAGGCCTGATATTCTAGTCTTCAAGGATGGTGAGCCTCCCCTCCCTCCACATGCAACAGTTACCTAGACCTGAGTTCAAATCCAAGTACTGACAAAAGATTCATCCTGATGTCAGAAGCCAGTTCTGGCATCTGTTTTCCTCTCCTGTGAAAGTCCTGGGTCTCAGCTAGAATGGAGAATGAATGCATAAGCAACCCTGTAACCATGGGAACAGGTTGTCATCAATGTCAGCACAGTTATACCTGTCACCATACTCAGTAAAACACACAATATCTCCATGAATTAGACACAAATTAAGGAGAAGTAAACCTAATGCAAGAGGCTGTCCCCACATGTATGTCAATATAGATCCTATGTTTCAAGTATGAATCTCTTCCTATCCTAGCCTTCCCTGGGGTTCGATGTGAGGTCCTGGGAATGGCCTAGCTCCTTAGTTGCTCACAGGCCTGTATCCTCACCTTGACCCTTTCCCCAATTGGACCGGCTAGACTCTGTTTTCAAATCCCAATACTGCTAAAAGATGAATCCTGGTGTGAGAGGCCCATCGATCCACCTGTTTTCCTGCCCTGTGAAAGTCCTAGGTCTCAAGGAGGATGAAGAATGCTATATAGGCAACTCTATAGCCATGGAAATAGGTTGTCATCCGTGTCAGCACAGTTATGTCTGTCATCATACTCAATAAAACACAAAATGCATCCATGACTAAGACACACAATAAAAAGAATAACTACATTGAACATAAGACACATTCCACACATGTATGTAAATAGAGATCCTATGTGTAAAATAGGTGGGTATATTATTTTTGCCGTACTAGGGCTTCAATTCAGGCCCTGCATCATAGACTGATATTGCAGTCTTCAAGGACGGTGAGCTTCCTTTTCTCCCATAGTGCTATAGATTTACCACGAACTGAGTTAACTCTACATCAGCTTCAATCATCTCAGGGTGGTGGGCTACCATGGGTCCATAGCCGACCCTGGGATCCTAGGCCCTGAAGTCTTGCCGGAAATAAAACAAAACAAAACAACAAAGAGAGAGAAGGAGAGAGAGAGAGAGAGAGAGAGAGAGAGAGAGAGAGAGAGAGAGAGAGAGAGAGAGAGAGAGAGAGAGAGAGAGAGAGAGAGAGAGAGAGAGAGAGAGAGAGAGAGAGAAAGCCATGGGATGGATATTTTATATTTTGTTCCTTTTCATGGTGACCATCCTGGGTCTCCATGACACACCTACAAAAGGGTACTTCACTTTGCATTAGGGGAGGCTAGTGGGCTATGCCATAGGCCCATGCAGCCATGTAGGCCCTGAATTCTTGTCTTGGTCCTGACACCTACCAGTGGGGTGATTTCCCAAGAGACTCTTCCTATGCATGGGAATACCAATAGAATGTGAGCAAACTCATGATTGAATGAAAAGTTTCTGCGTGCATTAGTCTAGTCTAAAATTAGACACAATGATCCTAGGTCGCTGATTGATCTCAATGAATATCTTACTAAACATGAAAAGAATCCTATTCCTTCAATGGTGGTATAATAACAACCTAAGAGTTGGTAGGAATATAGTTGATGTTATTGAATCCTAGGTAGATGTCTCTGGCACAAATATATATTTCTTGGTATATTACCACCTGCCTATCCATGTATGGCTATTTTGTCCACCCCTGCGGCTTGATCTCAGGGTCTGGGAACTTCCTGGCTGCTTCCTGGGATAGAGGTTGCCTTGTTGACACACCCATTCATGAATTGGGTTTGCTAGGCTCTGAGTTCATATCCCAGCACTGCCAACAATTGGATCATGTAGTAAGAAACAGAGTGTGACACCTTTTTTCCCTTTCTCTGAGAGTCCTGGGTGTCAGACATGATGGAGAACACATCAACAAATCTAGATACTATGTGATAGCATGTCATCAATATAATAAATGGAATATGTGTTATCACAGTCAATAAAATAAATGGTAAATAAATGAATACAACAGAAATACAATAAATAACCACAACAAACAAGATATGGACTAAACATCTATAGGTAATTACAAATCCTATCTTTACAATGTATATAAATAGTATGTTTCCCAGGGCTCGGGCTTGAATTCAGGCTTAGGGCACAGGCCTGAATTTCTTGTCTTCAAGCATGGTGAGCTTCCCCTTGATCCACAGTGCTGCAGAGTTACCTAGACCCTGAGTTCAAATCCAAAGCCTGGCAGATAAAACGGCACCAATTGCAAGCCAGGGAGATAATTTTTTTTTTTGGCCAAGCAAGATATTGAACTCAGGTCAGTGCAACTCTGCCTCAGCTTCTATCACCCTAGGCTGGGGTGCAGCCACTGGAACCACAGCCAATCCTGGAATCTTAGACCTCCAGGTCTTGCGGGGGATGCCCAGAAAAGAAGAGGTGGGATAGTGCTTTTACATTTTGCACCATGACCATCTGTGCCTGAATGACACGGCTCCAAATGGTACTTCACCTTGCATTGCTAAATGCTGGTGGGCTATTAGGTAAGCCATAGTCCCACAGGGCGAATCCCAGTAATGTCACTTCCGGCTGGCGGGAGATCCTAGGAGACTTGTTCCCATCCATAGGAATAATGATGTAATGTTATAAATGTCACGGTTGAATGAGTTGCTCGTGAATGATTCACCTATAAAATTTGACATCATGATTTCAGTAGCTTGATTATTTTTATTTAATATGAAGCATTAAAAGAATATTATTTCCTACAGGGATGCAATAATTTCAGGACACTGATTTACTTAATAATTTATTAAGGATGAAAACAATGACATTAATTACATGGAGGCATAATAAATACCCAAGAATTGGTAGGAATGTAGTCTATATAACTGAATAATGGATAGACCTCTCTGGCACTATATAAAGATATATATATATATTATATTATATATTATGTATATATCATTATATCATATATAATATATACAATATTATATTATATATATATATTAATATACTACTATCTGCATGTCAATCTGTTCTTATTTTGTCAACCTCTGGGGCTCAATCTCAGGTCCTGGGAACTGCCTGTCAATTCAATTTGCCCGTGGTGGTGTGCTGACCCTCACCCATTCATGAATTGGGCCTTGTAATCTATGAGTTCAGATGCCAGCACTCCCAAAAAATTAATTGTGGCATAAGAAGCTGATGGTGACACAAGTTTTTCTTTTCTGTGAAAGGCCTGGTTGTCAGGTATGAAGTGGCATACATAAGCAAACATATGTCCTATGTAATCAATGTAATTACTGTTCTACGTGTCATAATAGTCAATAAAATGAACAGTCAATACATGAATAAAACAAAAAATAAAATGAGTAACTACACTGAACACAATATGGAGTCAACATATGAATATAAATCATATATTTAAAATGTACACAAATAGGATGTTTTCTAGTGGTGGGGATAGATTTCATGCGTAAGGAACGGACTTGAATTTTTTTACTTCAAGGAGGCAAGCTTCCCCTTCACACACAGAGCAACAGTGTTACCCAGACCATGCATTCAAATCCCAGTCCTGGCAGAAAAATGGCACCTTTATAGTATGTGAGGACCAATTCTTAGGTATTTCATTCTGCCTCCATTTAATGAATGTGATTGTTTAAATGCTTCATAAAGTGTTAGTTAAAATTTATCATTGTCTCATAATATTATTGTGTATAATTTTATCCTAGAAACATTCAAGAACTTCCCATTCAATCATGAAATACATCACATTCCATTGGTAATCATATGAATAGGAATGAGTTTCTTAGGATCTCCTACCATTTGGAGGTGGCACGACCAGGATTCAAACTGTGGGCTCTAGCTCCCACCACTTAGACCTTAGGGTAAGGAACTCACCGGTCTGTTCGAGTACATCAGCAAGACCAATGATTAGGCAGGCACCAGTGGCTCTCAACAGTCCTCCTTGATACTTACAAGGCTGTGATAGGAGGATCATGGTCAAAGTCAACCTAGGCAGGAATGTCCTTGAGACCCCTGTCCAACTTCAGTGCAAACAAAGCCAGAAGTAGAGCTCTATGGCTCCAGTGGTTAGCCTTGAGCAAAAGCAGCTCACAGATTGTGCCTATATCCTGAGTTCAAGGTCTGGGACTGGCAACAAACAGACATACACAACAATCTGTGCAGTCATCTGGCTAAAGCTGGTCACCCTCTTGTCCCCAACTGGATTGGATAGAGTTTCCTGGGAAAGGGACTGCTGTCATCTTGACTCCCCCCATGCTGCCTGCATCACAGTATTCGAGACACACACCCATTCTTTCATGGTTGTTTCTGACTAATGGTATACAAGAATGGAGGCCATGCCCACATTCTATGCTGCCCTGTAGCACCGGGATTACCTCTGTGTTTGACAACACTACCAGTAGTTGAGGAAGGTAGAGGTGGGTGAGTGGTGAGCAAGAGACTTGAGGCCTAGGAAGAGAGGCCTTGCTCAGCCCCGCCATGTGCCAGCCCGTGCCCTGGCCCCCTCCTACCCTTCCTAGCTGTGCAACATTTCAAACCTGGTGTTGCTAGCTCAGACCTGTGGTGCCTCTTGGAGTCTTCAGGCAATGGTGCAATGGTTCGCCACTGGCCGGCTTGTGGCCCTGACCTAGTCCTGGACCCCTGTCATCTGCTCCGGGCCTGAGTGTCTGCCATGTTTCTGTCATTGCTGCTGGCCTCACCCAGAGCAGCTGCCAAAAGCTTCTCTCAGCAGCACATGTGATTGGCTGCCCACACAGGACCACACCCTACAAGCCCATATCCCCCTCTCCTACCCCCTCCTGACCAGGACCAGCACCGCCCCCATGCCCCACAGTCTGGCCCAGGCCCTGCCACAAATGCCCCATGGATGGGGGTGGGTGTTGACCTGAGGATCCCACCCCCATCCCTAGCCTCCACTGTCCCAGGAAACGGGGAGTTGCAGGGTTGGGTGAGGAGTGGGCGCTACAGAGCCATTGGCATGGAGCAGTGTGAGCCACACAGTGACGCATCTGCACCCTTCCTCTCCATGGTGGAAACCTGGTGGCTTTAGTTCAGAGGAGGGGAGTAACATGTCTACACTTGCCTTCTGGGTACTTTTCCTTTTTTCTGGGGTGGAGGGTGTTGGATGCAGAAGATAGACCCCCTTGCTGTGTGAGCCCTTGTTTTCTTTGCTCGGTCACCCTTTCACTTGAAGAGGTTCCCAGAAAAGCCAGGTAGGGAGGTGAGTGTGTTGGGGGTCGGAGCAGAAGGTGAATATCTGGGAGGAACACCCCACTCACACACATGCACCCCGGCTGTCCACCCCCCGCACCAGCTGTCAACAGTTCTTACAGGGTGATCACATTTCCCAGCTTTGTCAACTTCTGCTTGTGCTCCCGGTCCATCTGATCTCCAACAAACTCAGGAGAGGCACTGCTCTGAGTCTGTGTGTGTTTGTGTGTGTGTGTGTGAGAGAGAGAGAGAGAGAGAGATAGAGACAGAGACAGAGAGACAGAGAAAGACAGAGACAGAGATGGAGAGAGACAGAGAGAGAAAGAGAGAGATACAGAGAGAGATAGAAAGAGAGACACAGAGAGAGAGATAATCTTTCTCCTTGTACAGCCTGACTGTACTCAGGTGAGTGATCATTTGGCAAATTGCATGTGCTGTATTGACTAGTCTTCCGTCACCGGTCTGGATGTGTGTGTGTGTGTGTGTGTGTGTGTGTGTGTGTGTGTGTGTGTGTGTGTGTGTGTGTGTGTGAGTGTGTGTAGATGTGAGTTGTAACAAGGAGACTGGCTATGGTAACTTCTACCTGCTATCTTTTGGGGGATACATGGGCTTCACAGCTGAGCTCTGGGGACCTGGAAGGGAAGGACGCTTGAAGGGGACTCAGCACTGTTAAAAGAACAAGAGATCTGTGTGCCCTGGAGCTGTGTACTCCCTTGGGCCTGGTTAGTGGCAGTGGGAGTTTGGGAGAACCTGGGAGTGCAGCTTGCATTGGGTGGCTTCCCAGGGGGACAGAGCTTGGCCAACACTTAGTAAGGATATGAGCCCTGCTAGAATGAAGCATAACAACATAGGTCAGACTCCAGGTCTTCTCATCATGATGTCTGATGGGCGAGGCCAACCCTATTTTAAATCTTGAACTGTGATCTTCAGATCTAAGGCTTCTGAGTAGCTAGGATTATAGACAAGAGCTTGTGGTACTGGGCATCTGATTTTTTTTGGTATATTATGGTTTGACCTCAAGGCCTTAGGCTTGCCAATCAGGTCTTCTACCATGCCAGCCAAGCATTTCTGTCTTGGGCATTTCCAACATTGAGGCTTAATAGATGCTCAGGCTGGGTTGGATTGCGGTCCTCCTATCTGTGACAGGCATGTACCACCAGTCCAAGTCCTCTGTAGTTGGGATGGTAGACACGTAGTGTCACACTCAGTAATTTATTTAGATGGATTTTTCCAGACTTAGTCCACGGCAGCCATTTCTTGACCACAGGTGAAGTTCTGGGTTGGGCCTCGACCATCGGACCTCAGTCTCCTCATGGGACAGTTGTGAGGAAACAAGGGATTAATACAGAGGGATCTCTGGAGCAGGGCCAGGCACAGAGGGAGCGGCAGTCAGATACGGTTCTCAGCAATTCTGTGAGAATATGTCAGGAAGATACCCGGAAAGAGCTCAGACAGTGTGTGTTATTAATGGTGCGACAGGTATAGGATTATGAAACAAAACATGGCTCTCTTTCATTATTACCCTATCCCCATGAGGAAGGGGTTCCTTCACTTTGTTCAATTTTGCAGCTGGGGAAATTGAGGAACAGAGAAGCGGGGTGACCTACTCATAACTCCTCTGCCATGCTTCAAGGACAATAGGAGCTATTCAGTCCACTTCTTTTGGTGGGAAGTCCACTGCTTGTCAGTCGTGGGGCTTGAACTCTAGGCCTGGGCACTGTCCCTAGGCCTGGGCACTGTCTCTGAGCTCCTCAGCTCAAGGCTAGTGCTCTACCACAGTGCCACTTATGATTTTCTGGTGGTTCTTTGGAGATAAGAGTCGCATAGATGTTCCTGCCAGGCTGACTATGAACCATGATCGTCAGATTTAGCCTCCTGTGTAGTTAGGATTATGGACCTGAGCCACCGGCACCTGGCTTAAGTGTAATTCTGGCCATCTTTCTTTCACTCTCTCTCTTTCAGGAACTGATTGAATGGGTGCTGGAGAGGTGTCCCAGCATCCCCATGTGGCTGGAACCAAGGGGGCCATCTCATTCTGGAGGTGAGCTGTGGTTCAGCGGCTGTCTCTCTCAGTCTGTTGTACCAGCTACATGAGGTAAGCCCCTCTGTGCCCTGGCTAGACTGTGACAGTCATTCGTTATCCAGCTAACTTTATTGGACTTAGTATTGTGTTCAACGTCCTTTCCTAGCAAAAATTTCTGGCCAAAATTATGATACATTGTTACAGAATGAAAATGTAAAACCATCTTTAGAAAGTCTTTTAGGGCTCTGGGAATATGGCTTCATGGTACGGTGATTGCCTAGCATGCACGAAACCCTTTGTTCAATTCCTCAGTACACATAAACAGAAAAAGAAACACTGGAAGTGGTGCTGTGCCTCAAGTGGTAGAGGGTTAACGAGCAAAAAGAAAAAAAAGCTGAGGAATAATTCTTTAGCCCTGAGTTTAAGCCCCAGGACTGGCAAAATAACAACAACAACAACAACGAATATTTAGTTAGTAAATGCAAAATAAAGAACCCATACTTGGAATAAATAATTGCTCCATGCATACTGATACCTGAGGATAGTACCTAATTAATGTACTTTACCTATATTTGGATACTGTGTTGAAAAAAAAAGTTTTGTTCATTAGGTCACAGCAATTAATGCCAGGAATGTGCTTAGATGTCAGGTGAAGATTAATTCTGGAAATTCAAAGATTCCAGGCTTTTGAGTGGTCACTGCTAATAACAATGAGAAGGGTAGTTTAAGTGAGATTTAGAAACCTTTTGGCCAGTCCTGGCACCAAAAAGACAGAGGTTAATTAACAGTTGTGTCAGAAGAGAAGGAATAACTCCAGATGAAAGGAATATGTGATAGTCAATAAGGTATAGCAGAAACCGTTCTAAGGAACCATTTTTGGTTATTGAAGAACAAGTTATCAACTAGGCTTATTCCTCATTGTCTTTAACATTCTAAATCTCTTAGGGTAGTTCTTAATCTCCGTGTGATAAATATATCTCCTTCTAGGGTGTTCTTTCATACCTGATCTCCTTTACTTTCTAAAAACATGTCTTTCTTTATTTCTCTATGAACATTTCCTAATATTAAATATACCTACGCAGATGGAAGAGATGGTACTCTAAGGATCCCATAGCTCATGAGGCATTAATGTAACAAAATGGAAAAGGAGGACATATTTATTGCTACCTCAATTATTCTGAAAACTGCAATGTCATATCATTTGACTCAGATTTCCATTCTTTGTATACTTAGTGTCATTAAGTGCACTAAATGCAAATATGAGCCAGGTGTTGGTGGATTATGCCTGTAATCCTGCCTATTCATGAGGTTGAGACCAGAGGATTGTGGTTCAAAGCCAGCCTGGTCAGGAAAGTCCATGAAACACTTATCTTCAATTAACCACAAGAAACCTGGAAGTGGTGCTGTAGCTAAAGGGGTAGAGCACTCAACATGAGCTGAAGAGCTGAGGGACAGTGCCCAGGATCAGAGTTCAAGCCCCACGACCAAGAAAAAAGTGCAAATATGACTTTAAATTTCCCGAAAAGGAATGACAAAGTCAATAGTAATCTTGCCAAGCAGAGAAAATAATTCCAAAAGGATTCAGTACACCTATATTTACTGAGTTATTTAAGTTAGTATCCTTTGCTGAACATATTTTCTTCTTTTACAAATTGTCAAATATTAGCCTAATAATAAGCTTCATCTAGTATTTCTTGGTTCAAAAGAGAAGTCCATAAAGTTGATGTCACTTAGCTTTCTTACTGTCTTAGTTCAAAGCCAAACCAGACAGGAGAGTGTGTCAAATTCTTATCTGTAATTAAAAACCAAAAAAAACAGAAGTGCAGTTTTGGCTCAAACAGTAGAATACTAGCTTTGAGGGCAGATGGGCAGGGACAGTGTCCAGCCTCTGAGTTCAAGTCCCAGAACCAGCACAAACTAAACAAACAAAACAAACACCAGGTATTTCTTTGGGATCCTCCTTAAAGGAGTACTGGTCTGAGAGGAGGCTGCTTTTGCTGATCATACTCACTGGATCCTGCTTTTTTGGAATCCTTATTGCAATGGCAAACTCCAGACCAGACTAAAGGAATTGATAACTGACTCCTGCAACAAGAAAATCATCTCAGGAGTGAAACATCCTTGCATAAGACACTTTAAAACATCCATGCCTTTGTTTCTTTGCAGCAGAACACTTTTAAAATAAATATTTCCTTTTGTTCATGCTGGCCTTCAAATGGCATATTGTTTCCTTTTGTAATACTCTCAATCAGAAGTTTACAGACAAGTTTTATATGAGTAAAGAACACACTCCAAAAGTCTTTAGCCCACTTATTAATTGGGCAGTTGTATCTTTGAAGATTTGTTGTTGGAGAAATTAATTTTTTAATTCCAGGTATATTTTAGATATGACACAATTGTCTGTTGTATGGCTAGTGAAGATTTCCCAATCCGTGGGCTTTCTATTGATCTTGCTAGCTATGTCCTTTGCCATGCAGACGCTCTGAAATTTCATGCAATCTCATTTGCGCAAACGTTCACTGATTTCTTGTGTTTCTGGGTCTCCATTAAGAAAATTTCGGCTTGTGCCAAGGAGACCTAGGGTTTCTCCTATTCCTGTGATGTTTTCAGAGTGTCTGCTTTGACTCCGAGGTCTTTGATAAATTTGAAGTTGATTCTGGTGCAGGGTAATATATAAGGGTCTAGCTATAGTTTTCTACAAGTAGTTAACCAATTTTGCCAGTACCATTTACTGAGGAGGCTGTCTTTCTTCCATTCTATTTTTTAGCTCCCTTACCAAAAATTAGATGGTTATAGGTCTTTAGGTTCATTTCTGGGTTTTCAATTGTATTCCATTGGCCCTGGAGTCTGTTCTTGTACTAGGACCAAGCTGCTATTTTATTGTGAAAATATTGTACAGAGGGGTTAAATTAAATATGCAAGATATTGAGTGCATTTCTTATCAAACATGGTAGCCTCCTATTTGTTTCCCCTTCCCATCCTCCCAAGGCCCCCCCCTGCGAAACCTCCTTTTCCACCTGCTGCCCCCACACCAAAGTTGTAATGTTTGTTTTTCGACATAACGTCTTTTATATCTCATTGTTGCAATAGGTCCACCCGTATCCTTGATTTAACGATTTGTTTTTTCCCTTCCCCTACTCAAATTACACAAACATCATATACAGTGAAAGCAGGGGTCATATAGTGGGGGAGGGACATATAAAGACACCAATAAATAATCTTCTAAATATTTCAGAAACAATCTCAGGAAAGAAAAAAAAACTTTTGAATATAAATCTTAGGGTTCATTTCCCTAACATCAACTTATCTGATCTTTTCTGCTTGACTCAGATATATACTAGTTTTTGCAAATAAGGAAAGCCATGGGACCTATTATTTCTTTAGGGCTGCCTTACTTCACTTAATATAATTTTTCCAAGTCTTTCCATTTACTAACAAATGGGGCAATGTAATTCTTTCTGATGTAGGCACAAAATTCCATTGTGTATATATACGACATTTTCTTGATCATTCATCTACTGTGGGACATCTGGATTGGTTCCATATCTTAGCTATGGTAAATAATGCTACAATAAACATAGTTGTGCAGGTAGCTTTAGCGTGGTCTTATTTGTGATCATTTGGGTAAATGCCCAAAAGTGGGATTGCTGGGTCATAGGGGAGCTCTATGTGGAGTCTTTGGAGGAACCGCCATAGTGCTTTCCAAGTGATTGAACAAGCTTATGCACCCACCAACAATGTCCACATCCCCTCCAACATCTGTTGTTATTAGAGTTCTTGATTATAGCCATTCTAACTGGGATGAGGTGCTATCTCAATGTTGTTTTTATTTGCATTTCTTTTATGGCAAGAGAAGTTGGGAATTTCTTCATGTGTCTATTGGCCATCATTCTTTCCTCTTCAGAGGAGTTTCTCTTTAAGTTTTTTGCCTACTTATTAATTGGGCAGTTGTTTCTTTGAAGATTTGTTGTTGGGGGAATTAAATTTTTGAATTCCAGGTATATTTTAGATATGAAACCCTTGTCCATTATGTGGCTAGTGAAGATCTTCTCCCAATCCGTGGGCTTTCTATTGATCTTGCTGGCTATGTCCTTTGCCATACAGAAGCTCTGCAATTTCACGCAATACCATTTGTCCAACCTTTCTTGATTTTTGTGTTTCTGGGTCACTATTAACAAAATGTCATCCTGTACCAAGTTGACCTAGGGTTTCTTCTATTCCTTCCTGTAATGTATTCAGGGTGTATGCTTTGTCTCCGAGGTCTTTGATCCTTTTGGAATTGATTCTAGTGCAGGGTGATATATAAGGATCTAGATTTAGTTTTCTACAAGTAGTTAACAACTTTTGCCAGAGCCATTTACTGAAGAGTCTGTCTTTCTTCCATTCTAATTTTTAGCTCCCTTATTGAAGATTAGATGGCTATATGTCTGTAGGTTCTTTTCTGTGTTTTCAATTCTATTCCATTGGTCCTGACGTCTGCTCTTGTTCTGGTACCAAGCTGTTTTGATTACTATGGCTTTGTAGTAGATCTTGAAATTTGGTATTGATATGCCTCCAGCACTGTTTTTCTGTTAAGGATCATTTTTGCTTTCGGGGTTTTTTATGCTCCGTATGAATTTTTGGTTGCCTCTTCTATTTCCTTCAAGAAGGAGGCAGGAATATTGATAGGTATCGCATTGAATTTTTAGATAGCCTTGGGAAATATTTCCATTTTCTCTATGTTGATTTTTCCAATCCAGGAGCATGGGAATTTTTTGCCACCTTCTAAGTTCTATTTTGATTTCCTTTTTCAGGTTTTTAAAGTCTTCATCATAAATACCCTTCACTTCTTTGTTTAAGTTAACCTTGGTATTTTATTTTGTATGTGTGGGGCTATTACAAATGGAGTTGCTTTCCTAATTTCAGCCACAGTATTCTCATTGTTGACATACAGAAAAGCCATTGATTTTTGAAGGCTAATTTTATACCCTGCTACTTTGCCAAAAGTTTTGGATCACCTTGAGTAATTTGGTAGTGGAGTCTGTTGGGTTCTTTAAATACAAGATCATATCATCTGAAAAGAGGGAGAGTTTTACTTCTTCTTTCCCTATTTGAATCCACTTTATGTTTGCATTTGGTCTTATTGCTCTAGCTAGGCATTCTAATACTAGATTGAAGAACAGTGGGAAGAGTGGACATCCTTGTCTCATTCCTGATTTTAGAGGATTTTAGAGGATTTCAGAGTATAATACTGGCTGTAGGTTTCTCATATATAGCCTTTATTGTATTGAGGAAGGTTCTATAGATTCCTAATTTTCCAGAACACTAATCATAAAGGGGTGTTAGATCTTGTCAAATGCTTTTTCTGCATCTATTGAGATAACCATGTGGTTTTTATCCTTGCTAGTGTTCATGTGATGAATTATGTTAATTGGTTTGCATATATTGAACCAGCTTTGCATCCCTGAAATGAACCCTGTTTGATCGTTGTGTATGATTTTTTTGATGAATTGTTGAGGTCGATTGGCCAAAATTTTGTTGAGAAATTTTGCATCAATGTTCATCACAGAAATGGGTCTATAGTTCTCTTTCTTTGATGAGTCCATGCCGGGTTTTGGGATGAGGATTATTATAGCTTCATAGAATGAATTTGGTAGTGAACTTTCTCTTTCAATTTCATTGAAGAGCTGAGGCAATATTGGTGTGAGTTTTGATTTGAAGGACTTGTAGAATTTTGCTGTAAAACCATCTGGTACTTTTCTTAGATGGGAGGCCACTTATTGCTGTTTCTATTTCAATGAATGATATGGGCCTGTTAATATGGCTTAACTCATCTTGGTTTAGTTTCCCCATATTAATACTTTCTAGAAAAAGGTCCATTTCTGCCAAGTTCTCAAACTTATGAACATAAAGATTTGAGAAGTATTCCCATATAATGTTCTGAATCTTGGTTGTTTTTGTGGTAATGTTTCCATTCTCATCTCTGAGTTTATTTATTTGGGTGTGTTCTCATATTTTTCTGATAAGATTTGCTAAGGGTCTGTTTATTTTGTTAAATTTTTCCAAGAACCAACTCTTTGTTTTGTTGATTCTTTCTATGGTCTTTTTGGATTCTAATTAATTTAAATTCTGATTTAATTTTAATTGTTTATTTCCATCTACTAGATTGGGGTTTATCTTGTTGCTCTCTTGCAAGGAGGCTCAGATGTCTCATTAAATTGTTGGTTTCAGATCTCTCCAAATTGTTGATGTAGGAACTCAGACCTATACCTTGCTTCTGAGTACTGCCATTGCTATGTTACAGAGGAACTGGTAATTTGTGTGTACATTTTTGTTGAATATCATGAATACTTGAATTTCATGTCTAATCACTTCCATGACCCACTGGTGGTCCAACAGTGTTGTTCAGCCTCCATGCGTTACAGGACTTTCTTTGGTGGATTTTGGTGTTGAGCTCTAATTTTCTTACCCTGTGCTCTGAGAGAATGCAAGGTATAATTTCAGTGTTTCTGAATTGGGACAAGTTGGCTTTGTGATCTAAAATGTGGTCTATTTTGGGAGATGTTCCATGTGCTGCTGAGAAAAACGTGTATTCTGATACTGCTAGGTGAAATATTCAGTGGATGTCTCTTAAATCTAGTTGATCTATGCATTATTTTTAGGTCTGCGGTTTCTCTGTTGAGTTTTTGCCAAGTTAATCTATCTAGTGGGGAGAGTGGTGTGTTAAAGTCCCCAACAATTAATGTCTTTGGATCTATGTGGGATTTGAGGGAAAGTAGTTTTTCTTGGATAAATTTGGGTGCTCCGTTGTTTGAAAATAGATATTTAGAATTGTGATATCCTCCTGAAGGAGGGATCCCTTAATTAGTATATAGTGAGCTTCCTTATCTCTTCTCATTGATTTTAATTTGAAGTCTATTTTATCTGATATGAGGATTGCAACACCTGCTTGTTTATGGGGGCCGTTTGTTTGGTAGATTTTGTTCCAGCTTTTCACATTCAAAATGTGTTTATTTTTATGGGCAAGATGTGACTCCTGAAGGCAGCAGATAGAAGGATCTTGCTTTTAATCCAACTAGAGAGTCTATGTTGCTTAATTGGAGAGTTCCTTACGTTAATTTTGAGAGATAGGACTGAGAGGGATTTTGGAGTTCCTGCCATTTTATCCACCTTCTTGGAAGCTGTGCCAACTGGGTTCTTCCTATGGTTCTTGGATTCTCAGTTTGGGTGCAGTTTCTTGGTCTTTATTGTGGTCTTGTTGGTTTGCTATGTGTAGGATATCTTTAAGTATATTTTGTGGGCCTGGCTTGGCAGAGATATATTGTTTCAATTTTTCTTTGCTATTGAAGGTTTTTATTTGACCTTCAGTTATGAAGTAGAGTTTAGCTGGATACAGGATTCTTGGTTGATAGTTGTTTCTCTTTACGGAATGGCATACAACATCCCAAGCTCTTCTTGCTTTAGTTGTCTTTGCTGAGAAATCTGAGGTGATTCTAATTGGTTTCCCTTTATAGGTGATTGATCTTTTCTCCTTGACAGCTTTAAGGATCTTTTCCTTGGTCTGAATTGATCCTTTGCAAATTATATTGTTTTGGTGAGATGTCCTGTTCCGGACTGGCCTACTTGGACTTCTAAAAGCTTCTTGTGTCTGAATAGGCCTATCTTTTGCATGTTTGGGAAGTTCTCTGCTAGTATCCTGTTAATCAAATTTCCTAGACCATTAACTTCTCTCTCTATGTGTTCCTCAATACCCATTATCCTCAGATTAGGACTTCTGATGATGTCTTCCATATGTTGAATAGATCTGTCATATTTCTTGGATTTGTCTTGGATGGTTGTATGTTCTTTCTCTATAATACCTGGGCTGTCTTCAATCCCTGAGATTTGATCTTCTGCATGGACTAACCTATTGGCAAGACTTTCTACTTTGTTTTTTTATTTCTTTTCCTTCTAATTTGTCAGTTTCCTTCTAACTTCTGTGTTGGAGCTTTTTTTTTAGATCTTCTATGAACTTCTTTACTTCCTTAATTTGGTGTTTAGTGTATATGCTCAAATCACCTAGTTGATTGGTTATGCTTTTCTTGGACTGCCATTCCTTCTGTTGGGCTCCATTCAGCATTTCCTTTTTGGTCTCCCTGACTTCTTTCAGCTCTCTGTTTATGGATTCCATGAATGCCTCTATTGATCTTAGTCTAGTCTCATCCCGATCTCTCAGTTCCTATATTTCTCTTTGATTAGCTTCCTCACTTTCATGCAATTCTTGTAGTTCTCTTTGAGTGTTCTCAGCCTGCTCATGCCATTCCTGACTTTCTCTTCATCTGTTCTCAGGTAGCTCACACAATTCCTATCTATCTCTTTGACTGATCTCAACCTTCTCACGCAATTCCTGTCAATCTCTTCGATCTGAACCTGCTCAGGCAATTCCTTTTTTTCTCTTTAAGTGTTCTCAATCTGCTCACGAAATTCCTGTATCAATCTTTGAGTAGCTTCCTCACGCTCATGACACTCATGTATTGATCTTTTTTTGCTTTCTCTTATCCTTGTCATGCTCACACTGAGACCTTTGCATATTTTCACTCTATTCATTAGAAGCTGTCACAATAAGGCTTTAGTCTGGTTCTTACATTCCTCCCTTGAGTTTTGGCACAGTTATCAATCTTGATGACATTACATCTCAGTTTCAACATCAGATGTGTTTACAGGAGAATAGGTGTGTTTTACCATTAATGATATAGTCTCCAACCTTTCCCTTATATATTGTAACAATCTGTTTAGAAAGCAAGGCCCAACAGTACACAATAGCAGTACTGTTAGCAAGGGTCCAATTAATGTAGAAATTAAGGTAGTTAACCAAGGAGAAAAATTAAACCATGATTCAAACCATCCTTGTCCAGACTGTCATTTCTTCTTTCATTCTTCTAATCTTTCCCTAACTTTTGCCATGTTATTTTTTACTACCCCTGAGTGATTTACATAAAAACAGCATTCTTCTCCTAATGCAGCTCATAATCCACCTTGTTGTAAAAATAGTAAGTCTAGTCCTCTTCTATTCTGTAAGGCCACCTCTGTTAAAGAGTTTAAGGAATCTTGCAAGTGGGAAATCGAGCTTTCTATTCTTTTAATATCTTCATCTATTGATTCCCTCAAGGCTAAATAATGCTGTTCCTGTCTTTTTAAAGCCGCTATTTCTGTTCCTAACCCTCCAAATGCTTGCACCTAACAGCAGGCTAATTGTAATAGCTGTGAAAGGCTCTCTTTTATATCTATCTTTCTTAAAATTTGGAGCTTCATATAAATCTAAAAATTCCTCATTACTATGGTAAAAAAAAAAAAGGGTTGGTAACAATCTTATCATCACACAACATTCCCCTGCATTCATTATAACTTTTATATGCACACAACTAGTTAGTCCAGATTGATTACACACCCACCATGTATTGCTAGGAGGGATCAAATATTTCATTTGTTCATTCCCTTTCTAAGGCAGTTTTGTGGTTTTGTTGCATATCCAGTTCATATCCTGAGGTACTTCACCTATGCAGATCCCTTGACCTGTAACTCGGCCCATTGTTAATCTAACTTGACTAGTCCATCTGCACTCCTTTTGACTCACAGACATGGTTACATTACTTACTACTGCTATCCCCTCATAATAAGGTGGTACAGTGTCATAGCATAGCCAACAAGAGTTAGTTAATTCTGAGGTAGAGGCATTTAATAATGCAAAGGAATCTATAATCAATTCTATTAGTGAATTTGTAGGCAATACTAGTACTAGGTCCACTGGTTCTAATTGTCTTGGGGTTGCTGCCCTACTAATGTAGGGTGTTACTCTGTAACTATAAGTCTCGTTATGTTTTCAGGTTGGGGTGGTGCAGGTGGGGCTTTCTCGGGCAGAATAGGCTGAATAACCTGGTTAGGGCCCACCAGGGCTATTCTAATGACTTCTTGTCTAAGGTTTATTCTGAAAATTAATCCATGGTCATAATCATCCTTATATAGGCTCAGTCCCCATGTCCTTCCTTGGGCCCAACCACAAAATTGTTTCCCTATCTCAGTAAAAGTAATAGTTAGAGGATTACACCGGAATTCTTTAACGGTCTATCTAGAATTGCTCCACAAATTTTTTCACCCTGATAGGTTCATTTTCTAGCCATAGTAATAAGGTCCCAGTTAGAGGACGGCTTCCAATGTCCATCTCCTGTGGTTTCACAACCCCATTCTTTGCAAAAATAGTCTTGTTCATAACAGAACTTTTTTGCAAGATCTGGGCTCCTCCCATCTCTAGGACAGACATAGATAGTCCATCTCCCTAAGTAATATCTTCTGGCTGGGGTTGCACATCCTCCTGGCGTTTTGTCTAGCCCATGTGAGTTACAATGTCTTTTTGTTGCTGTACAAGTTGTTTGGCCATTGCACTCAGGCAGTTTGCTAGGGTCATAATGGTCGGGAATATCCCAACTCCCAATTGGTAAATCACATAAGTCTATTATTAAGTCTGGCCACCAGGTATTAAGTGGGGCTTCTGTTGTTGCCACAGGAATGGGTTCGCCCCATTTAGGAGTCACCAGCCAAGTTAGTTAGTAAGGGGCATGAGGGTTAATTCCCTTTACCACATACTTATCAATAGTAGAATCAGTCCCTGGACAATCTTCAGATCTTCAATTTTAGTGGGTTATTTGGGTGAGGCACACCCTCCCTTGCTGACACTGAAGATGCTGCTGGCTCCTCCTCCTCAGGATTGAAGGGATCAGCTGGCTTGGCATGGGTGTGGTGGGTCCACGCAGTTACTCCGTCCACCTTTAAAGCTTTAAGAGTGGTCAGAATCACCATATATGGACCTTTCCACCTGGGCTCGTGTCCTTGCGTGATGCCTTCTGACCAGGACCCAGTGCCCAGGCCTGAAAGAGTGAGATGTGGGTATAGAAGCAGATTCATAAATGGCTTTTGTCTTAGGCCAGATTTCTTCTTGCACCTTCTGCAAGGATGGAAGAGTGGTTATTAATTCTCCATCACCCAGCTCCACCAATAATTCTGATTGGAGGCTAAGGATCATTGGAGTTGGATTGCCATACATGATCTCAAAGGGAGTCAATCCTAACTGGTAAGGAGAGTTCCTAACTCTCAATAGGGCCAAGGGAAGAAGAGTCACCCAGTCTGCACCAGTCTCCAAGGCTAATTTAGTCAAGGTCTCTTTTAGGGTCCAATTCATTCTTTCAACCTGTCCTGAATGCTGGGGTCTATAAGCACAGTGCAATTTCCAATCTGTCCCCAGTTCAGTGGCTATTCCCTGACTTACCTTGGATACAAAGGCTGGTCCATTGTCCGACCCTATTACTGCATGAAACCCATACCTTGGGAGAATTTCCTCTACAACCTTCTTGGCCACTATTCCTGCAGTCTCTTGCTTGGTTGGGAAAGCCTTGGTCCATCCTGAAAAGATGTCTACAAACGCTAGTAAATACTTGTAACCAAACTTTCCTTTCTTAAGTTCAGTGAAAGCCACCTCCAAGTTCGTTCCCGGCCTAGACCCCTTATTCGGCTTCCATTAACTTCCTATCCCCTTCTGGCATTAGTTAGCTGTCATGCTCTACATTTTTTAACAATGTCTTCTATTAGTCCATTTCCTTCTCTTATCTTGATATTCGAGCCTCTTAGCAAGTCTTGCATCCTCCTGGTTCCCATGTGTGAGGCAGAGTGAATTCTTTTTAACATCTCTAGTCCTAGAACTCAGGAAATTAAAATTTTTGAGTTAGCTAGGTGCCAACATCCATCTAGTTTGGGGGCCATAGGATGTTTTTATGCCCATTCCTCTTCTTCTTTAGTGTAGTCTGCCTGTACTGGTAGCATTCTAGGTCCAAGATGTGTGTGTCTGGCCACCAAGATTATTAATTTTCCCGCTGCTGCTTGTCTAGCAGTCTGATCGGCCAATCTGTTGCCTTTCACTGTCTTGGTGTCCCCTTTTTGATGCCCTGGACAGTGCATGATGGCCAGCTCCCACACAGCTCTAAGCAGTCCCAAAAATCTCTTCCTTATTTGTAATAGTTTTTTCCTTCTGCTGTTAGCAGGCCTCTTTCTTTATACATAGCTCCATGTATATGGGCTGTTGCAAAGGCGTACCTAATGTCTGTGTAGACATTCAATCTTTTCCTTCCAGCCATGTTTAAGGCTTTTGTTAATGCCAATAGATCCACTCGCTGGGCTGAGGTCCCTCTGGGCAATGCTTCCGCCCAAACTGCCTGATCTTCCTGGTCACTGCAGCTCCTGCATACCTGTGTCCATCCCTGATGAAACTGCTGCCATCGGTGTACAGGGTCAGGTCAGGATTCTGCAGTACTTGGTCTTGCAGGTCTGCTCTGGTCCCATGGACATGAGCTAGTATTTCCTCACATTGATGTAGCCATTGCTTGTAGCCAGGATCTGGCAGTAGAGTTACTGGGTTGAGGGAAGTTGGCACACAAAAGGTTAAGTGTCCTGAGTTGAGAAGGAGAGCCTGATATTGGGTCATCCTGGCATTGCTTATCCATCTATCAGGTGGTGCTTAAGAACTCCTTCCAGAGCATGAGGAGTGGCCACAGTCAGGGGCTGTCCCAGCATTATCTTAGTGGCATCTTTAACCAGGAGAGCCACTGCTGTTATTATTCGTAAGCATGGTGGCCATCCAGTTGCCACAGAGTCCAGCCTTTTTGATAAATAAGCTACAGGCTTTTTCCATGGTCCCAGCTTCTGCGTTCGCACCCCCTTAGCCACTTCCTCCTTTTCATCCACAAAAAAGGGTAAAAGGTTTAGATACATCTGGCAAGGCCAATGCTGGGGCCTGCAAGAGGAGTTGCTTCAGAAGTTCAAAGGCCTGCTGTTGTGAATCAGTACAAATAGTTATTTTATTTTAGTTTTGTGGCCTCATACAGGGCATGTGCTATTTCTGCAAATCCTGGTATCCATAGTCTGCAGAATCCTGCAGTTCTCAGAAACTCCCTCACTTGCTTTGGAGTTTTTGGAGTGGGTATCTTTAACACAGTCTCTTTTCTTGCCTCAGTCAGCCACCTCTGCCCATCTCTGAGGATATATCCCAAATACTGTACTTCTGGTTTACAACGCTGGGCTTTCTTAGCCGATGCCCGATACCTCTCCTTTCCCAGAGTTTGTAACAGATTGGCAGTTCCTTCTCTGCATTCTAATTTGGTCTTAGTGGCTATCAGTAGATTATCAAAATACTGCAACAGACTCAGCCCTGGGTTCTTTTCCCGATACTCACGTAGGTCTTCGTGAAATGCTTCATCAAACAGAGTAGTGAAATTTTTTAATCACTGGGGAAGTCTAGTCCATGTTAGCTCTCTGCTGATGCTTCCCTCAGGATCATACCAATCAAATGCAAACAATACCTGACTTTTCAGGGCCAGAGGAAGGCTGCAAAAAGCATCCTTTAAATCCAGGACTGAATACCATTTCCTGTCCAGAGGTAAGGAACTCAGCAAAGTAAAAGGGTTTGGCAAGGTTGAATGGACTTTCTTCTAGACCTTGTCTTACATCATAGACTTTAGCCATATTAGTAGGTCGGTGTGCAGACACCTTGAGACCGACCAACAGAGCCTTGTCATAGACTAGGAGACATTCCCTACCTTTGACTACATTTTTAAAAAAAACCGAACAGAAGTATAACCTCAGGGAATAAAATAGCTCAAAAATACATACTATGTTGTCCTCCACCAGCTATTGAAATAACCAAACTTCTATTACTAACCACTAGCACTTGTAAAGTTTATAAAATCATAGAATGAGATGCTTTCAGAGATGGAAGGGAATTTTTTGTTTGATTTTGTTTTGGATATGTGTTCATGAGATAACTTACTAGGGGCAACAATAAACACATATCCTCAGAATAAAAGTTATTATAGCTGTTAGTCTAAATCTACCCCATGTATCTACCTTCACCTCTACCTCCTTCTCCCTGAAATATCTGAGTACTGTTCTAGACACTGGCCATACAAGTGATGAAAGTGGGCAAAGTCTTGGCATTTTGGTGGAAAGTTAGGCAAATATAAAGAAGAAATTTGCTGTTTGGGGTGTACACTTCCTGTCATGTGCACTCAATCTGAGCCCACTGTATGAGTCCCTTTTTCACAGAAACCACAACAAAAGCTCCCCTGATTGGTCTCGATTTACTGTTGCCATCTAGACTATGAGTTTCTAGAGGACAGAAATATTGCAAAGCTTTCTGCAATGCTTATCAAGCTATAACTGCAGGAGAAAGCACAAAATCTCTAAGGCTCATGGCTACTTGTTTGGTCCTGAAACTCCTATTGTCATCAAAAGCCATTCTGCAGGTTTGTTTGATGATATAATCATTAGTTAATTGATACGCAGGAAAAACTTGTTGCAGGGTGGGTATGAAATAGTACATGCCTATAATCCCAATCAGCAGAAAGTCATGAGTTCAAGGCCACTCAGGACTGCTTAGAAGTCAACCTTGACTTATACAGGAGACCTTATGCTCAAGAACCCAAAGGAAAGAAAAAAATAGAATAAAAGAAGAGCTATTGAAGATGTTCTTTCTTGGGGAAAGGAGCAGTCATACAAATAGAATTTGGAGCCAGACATTTGAGATCAGTGCGAGGATAAAGAAGTTTGATAATAACAGAGAACAAGAGGGTAGAGTCAATGCCTGACCTCATTTTTAAAAATGTTTGGACCTCAGGTGTGACACAGACTAAAAGTCCCTTTCAACTTGGCAACTTAATGATTAAAAGATTGACCATTTTATTAATAGGACTTAAGTGATTTATGGCAATCCTTCAACAAATGACTGTAGAACCTACTAAATGTCAGGCACTCTGGGGGACTCTGTACGACATCTGGATGAGGACTAAATCTAGAACTCATTTGAGCAAACCTGTTCTGATTCTGAAGGTGTCCAGAGGTCAGACAACAGATAAATGCCTGCCATTATGAATATCATCCGTGTTGACCCCTTTACCATTGGACTACAAATATAATATCCAGTGCCTCAGGCAAATGGAAATCTCTTGGAGGAGTGGTCAGTTGGAGCCTCCTATTTTCCCCCAAACACTCATCAGTTTGGTCATCCCAACATGTGAGAATAAATGTGCTCATTTATTCTACAATCGGATCTGAAATAGCTATTACCTGCCAGGATCCAGAAGTAGAAAACTAGGACTCCATTCCTGGTTCCTCCTCCTTGCCTCCATGACATGAATCTCTTCTTGTGTAAAACTGCCTCTCTGTGCCTGCATGGAAATTGGAGATTGCAAGGGTTTATGTATAAAACATAAAGGGGTGAAAGGATCCAAGACTTGGCATATAAAACACAATTGTTAGGCATTGGTGGCTAACATCTGTAATAGTAACTCTGCAGGAGGCAGAGATATTGAGGGTCATGGTTCAAAGCCAGTCTAAGCCAAAAATCAGAGAGATTCTTATCCCCAATGCACCAACACAAAGATAGAAGTAGGGGTCCGGCTTAAGTGGTGGAACAACAGCTTTGATCAAAAGAGCTAAAGGACAGCAAGCAGACCCTGAGTTCAAGCTCCAGGATCAGCAAAAAAAAAAAAAAAAAAAAAAGGTTGAAAATTTTCATAAAAAAAAAACTTGGGGGAAAAAAGAAAACCATTCCACATGTAATCCCTAACTTAGGGGAGTTGTGCCCCAAACCATGCTGACAATTGATTCTGAAGCATGAATAAAACCAAGATCACAGAGTAGATAAGGAAGCCTGGGGTTGCTGAGACTCTAGCATTAGTTTCCTTCTGTCTTTCTTTTTTTTTTTTTTTGTCAGTCGTGGTGTTTCAACTCTGAACCTGGACGCTGTCCCTCAGCTTTTCAGCTCAAGGCAAGCGCTCTACCACTTGAGCTACGGCCCCACTTATGGTTTTCTGAGTAGTTTATTGGAGATAAGAGTCTCAAGGACTTTCCTGCCTGGGCTGGCTTTGAACTGTGATCCTCAGATCTCAGCCACCTGAGTAGCTAGGATTACAGGCGTGAGCCACCAGTGCTGGGCTTAGGATTTATTTCTAATTGGAATACCAAAGCAGAGATAGCCACATTTTCTTAGCAAGATATGAGAAATTGTTTTCTGCATAACTCAAACATCTCACAGAGAAAAGACCTCAAGAAGAAAATACCCCTCAGAATTCTCCTAAGTCAGCCCAACTAATCGTCATAAAATGCAAACATACACGCACACAAAAAACTCTGGATGAACCCTGTCAATGGTACCCATGCTTAAATATAAGCAGACAACCAAAGAAGATTGATGTAAGAGAAAAGACTTGAACAACAACAGAAAAAGACAAGATAGGATATATATATTTTGGAGGGGTCAGAGCTGAGAGGAGAGTGGAACAAGTACTATTCAGGAAGATGAAAAACTGAAAGAGAAAAATAAAATCTGTCCTTAGTAGCCTGTGAGAGAGAGCTGCCA